>NC_043011.1:35765595-35790595 GCF_006345805.1 Octopus sinensis | reverse complement strand
TATGAAAAGCTCCATCATCTCTTCAATATGTCCAATGCAATTAGGAAGAAAAAGATAGAATTATAAATAAGCAAGAAATATCTGTGACTCTAAGTGGAAAATAAATAAAAGTGAAGAAAATCTCGGAAGAATTCTTTGAAAATAATGTTTTAATTTTTTTTTAAAAATCATCATCATCATCATCATCATCATAATATTATCATTATTATTATTATTATTATTATTATTATTATTATTATTATGAGCATTATTTTATTATTATTATTATTATTATTATGATCATTATTATTATTATTATGATTGTTATTAATGGAAGTGAAGGCGGCGAGCTGGCAGAAACGATAGCACGCTGGCGAACTGCGTAGCCGTATTTCGTCTGCTATTACGTTCTGAGTTCAAATTCCTCCGAGCTCGACTTTGCCTTTCATCCTTTCGGGGTCGATTAAATAAGTACCAGTTACGCACTGGGGTCGCTATAATCGACTTAATCCGTTTGTCTGTCCTTGTTTGTCTTCTCTGTGTTTAGCCCCTTGTGGGTAGTAAAGAAATAGGTATTTTGTCTGCTGTTATGTTCTGAGTTCAATTCAACTTTGCTTTTCATCTTTTTTCGGGGTCGATAAATTAAGTACCAGTTGCATACTGGGGTCTATCTAATAGACTAACCTCAACCCCAAAATTTCAGGCCTTGAGCCTATAGTAGAAAGGATTATTATTGATGGAAGTGATCTGACAAAAACGTTAACACGCCGCACTAAATACTTCGCATCATTTCTTCCAACTTTACGTTTTGAGTTCAAATTCCTTGGAGGCCGACATTGCCATTCAGTCTTTCGGGTTCAGTAAAATAAGCAATAGTTCAGCGCTGGGGTCGACGCGTAATCGTATAACAATGTCCCTCAGCATTTCAAGCTTTCTGCACTCCGAACAAAATGCGTAGCGGCATTTCATCAAGCTTTTTACTTCCTGATTTCGCATTCCACCAAGGTCGACTTTGCGTGTCAACTGTTTGTTGGTCGATAAAATAAGTACCAGTTGAACGCTGGGGTCGACGTTATCAACTAGCCCTTCCCCCAAATTTCCCTATAATAGAAAGAATTGCTATTGTTATTCAAAGCAGTGATCTGGAAGAATCATCATGCAAAATGTTCCGCACCATTTCATCCGGCTCTTTATGGTGTGAGTTCAAATACAACTGAGGTCAACTTTACTTTTCATCCTTTAGGCCGCTGCTAAAATAAATTACCAGTCTAGCACTGGGGTCGAGATAAGCAACTTACCTGCTCTCCTCAAAAAACTGCTGGCCCTGTGTCGAAATTTGAAACCACCATTATTATGATAAAGTCAAAATCGTTGAACGTACGGAGTCGTTGGAGGATCAGAAAGAAATACTACTGCGAACTATTTGTTTTGGTCCTTTACAATCTGAGTTCAAATCCTACCAGGTTCAATTTTGCCTTTAACCTTTTCGGAATCGATAAAATGATGTACCAGTCAAGTACTAATGTCGATAGTATCAACTAAGCCCACACTTGAAAACTGTTCTCCTTGTACCTAAATAACGAACTCATTTTTATTTTCAGTTAAGACTTGATTTGGTTTTAAAAGCGACCTTATTATAATACTGATACCGAATGAGCGTTTATGTAGTGTTTCGACAATTTACACCACACCATCTTTGAAAAGTGAAAGGTGCATTGATTAAAGAATTCATAGATGTGTACAAAGGCAAAAAATTACTAGATCTAGGTCTGCTGAGACAGAACTTACATGGTGCTAAACTGCAACAATAATTGATATTTATCGTGTCAGTACGTTGTCGGTTCACGCTCTACAAGTACCAGGTCCGATCGAAGCTCACCTGAAACTAAATTACTGCTATAAGCCATCCCTAAATCTCCTTCGTTTTACATCCTCGTACCTAAAAAAGAAAACAAAACAAGAAAACTTGAAGGTTGGTATTGGGAAAAATACGGTTGTTTTCTCAATGATTTGAGGGATATTTGCCTGCTATTTCTGGCTGGTCAAGTAAATGCATGGGCGTTCCACGCCGACTAGATCTTGTAATACATCCGCTTGTTGTAAAATAGCAGCCAGATTTCCTTAACATCGCATTCCACTATCATGTAAACGAACGTCACATTGACTAATACACTCCCATGTATATAAGTAACGGATAGATTGTGGCTTGACTTTCCAGCTATAACCTGACAGCTTTGGTCATAGGTCTGCTCCTGGTTATAAAACAACGCAACACTGTCAGTGAGGCCATTACCATTCCCTCTTGTATATTTTTACTCTTAACACTTCCACTTTCATATACAGTATATTATCTTGTAAAGTATATCTGTACAATTATCACCCCTTCTTGTATAGAATAGCTATACTATTACCCTTCTACTGGTCTTGTTTGTATAGGTACTGTATCGATTATACGGATACATAATTGTTAAAGAGAACAACAAACGGTAGAGCTAGGTAAACATCTCAAGACATATACATTTTCTGCTAAATTTTCTTGAGAACAATCCTTTCGTAGTGGTAAGATCATAGGGGGTCTACTTCTAGCATAATGAATGTCCACTTAGTGGTCATCCCTCTTATATGTATGTAATATAATTGATTGAGTAACCAGAGGATGGATTTGGTATTAGTCTTCACAAAATAAAGACAAATACCAAATCCACCTTCTGGTTACTCAATCAATTATTATTTCGACTGACACTAACACTGCAGAAATCCTGAAGTAGATCCAACGGAAATATATTCCAGCTGCGGATGTCACTAGGTAGCCCAAACAGTGCCAGTGCTTTACTCAACACATTAACACGCTAATCGACATATACCCATGAGTACAAAATATTACACACACACACACACACACACACACATATATATATATATATATATATATATATATATATACAAAAAGAAACAATAAATTTAGTCAAAACTAAGAGGGAGTACGATTCGACAGCTGTTTAATGACCACTACACATGTTTCGATACAACGAGCTTTATTTTGTACTCTAATACGTTCTTAACGGAATACACCTCAACATCGCCATGATAGATCGTTAGCCACTACACACATTTTTTCCTCTCCTTGTTTCTCTCCTTGTTTTTTCTGTGTCCCTTTCTGTAGAAGAGCGTAGGCTCGAAACGTAAAAGACTTTTTCTATTCCTGAGCGTTATACTAATACATCTGTTTGTTTTGTACACCACCTGTCTTCGTCTTTTGTTTTTTTCATAAACTCTCCCTATATATATACGTAGTTTCCAACACCACTTTTCTATAGCATATTTATACTGTCCCAGCCGTTTCTTCTCTCGTATATATCTATACATTTATCACCTTCTTTTCTTGTTTTCTATAACTGTAATGTCACCTTCCCCCTCTTCAAGTACTACATTTGTTATCCAGTGTATCTTTCCTTTATTCTTAAAACGGTAGGATGTTATTCGAAAAAGATTTTACTTCTATTTCTATTACACGAGAGACCATGTGGCTTTTTATGGCTTATACGGTAGATACAGAGATTTAGACCGTGCCTAATTGTTAGGGATTTACCTTGGACTTCCACCCCCATCATTCAACTGCTAATTTTGTTAAATTTACATTAAAAATAATTTAGGCATTTACTAGAAGTTTGTCTGTTTATTTCGTGACATGTCACCACCGTTTATGTTATTCTCGGTAAATAACTGCGAGTTCGGTACGTAATAATAAGAACTGATCACTAAGCCATTTTGCGATTGTAGTGCCCGGAAATTTATCAATTGAAGAACTAATTTCATAGAACTGCGAAATGTGTACTTACAAATACTCTCTGAGGAATAACTGTAAATGATTTAACATTTTAATGTATTCGACAGCATAGGGAATCAAGTGGTACATATTGTAATTATATTTTATAGTTCATAGAATGGCGTATATTTTCGATAGCTAAATGAATTGTCCATCATAAACTGTTCAAAGTTGTACTGATAATGTGATGTAAATACGTGCGCAGTTATGCATTTAAATTTATAAAGGAACAAGTATAGGGTTAATTAAGCGTCTATTTAAATTGTGTCAAATTTAAGCTTAATATTCGCCGTGGTTACCATTATCTACATCTAGATGAAAGGATTTTACGAAAGCACACTATCCCTATCGTTATAAGAGGTGGAGATACTGTAAATTTTGCTTTAGAAGGCGAAACAAAGTTCCATTCTTCTATAAGCAGAAGTGAAAATGTAGGTACCAACAAAATACACAAATGAAATGCATGTTTGCAATATCGAAATTTGGGGGAAGGCCCAGTCAATTAGATCGACCGCAGTACGCAACAGGTACTTAATTTATCGATCGCGAAAGGATGAAAGGCAAAGTCGACCTCGGCGGAATTTGAACTAACAACGTAAAAACAGACGAAATGCCTATTTCTTTACTACTCACAAGGGGCTAAACCTCAGAGAGAACAAACAAGGACAGACAAACGGATTAAGTCGATTATATCGACCCCAGCGCGTAGCTGGTACTTATTTAATCGACCCCGAAAGGATGAAAGGCAAAGTCAACCTCGGCGGAATTTGAACTCCGAACGTAACGGCAGACGAAATACCTATTTCTTTACTACCCACAAGGAGCTAAACACAGAGAGAACAAACAAGGACAGACAAACGGATTAAGTCGATTATATCGACCCCAGTCCGTAACTGGTACTTATTTAATCGACCCCGAAAGGATGAGAGGCAAAGTCGACCTCGGCGGAATTTGAACTCAGAACGTAATGGCAGACGAAAGACGAAATACCGCTAAGCATTTCGCCCGGCGTGTTAACGTTTCTGCCAGCTCGTAGCCTTTGTCTTTCTATAAATAATAGAAAGACTATAACACTAATTACGAATACCAACCACACGAGTGAGAGATGCTTGTCGCCATGGTGAGTGAATACAGCTGCACTAAAATTTTATATATATAATAAATTGAGCTTAAAATTTTGATTAAGCTATATTTATTATCTTGGCAATTAGAAGACAAAAACATATTCGTTCTATAGGCGTTTAAAATATATAAAGAGAAGAGCTGTCAAGGGAGATAAATGAAATAATACCAGTTTGTGAGCTTCGAAGATAAGATCTATTCCTAACTATATTGGCACTACATTTTTTGTTTATGTATTAGCTGATATTATTGGAGTTCTGCTCTTTATTTGCCATTCACTTCGTTCACATATTATTTTCTACTCTAGGCACAAAACCCGAAATTTTGTGGGAAGGGGCCAGTCGACTAGATCGACCCCAGAATGCAACTGGTACTTAATTTATTGACCCTGAAAGGATGAAAGGCAGATGAAATACCTATTTCTTTACTACCAACAAGGGGCTAAACACAGAGAGGACAGACAAAGGGATTAAGTCGATTATATCGACCTCAGTGCGTAACTGGTACTTATTTAATCGACCCCGAAAGGATGAAAGGCAAAGTCGACCTCAGCGGAATTTGAACTCAGAACGTAACGGCAGACGAAATACCTATTTTTTTATTACCCACAAGGGGCTAAACGTAGAGGGGACAAACAAGGACAGACAAATGGATTAAGTCGATTACATCGACCCCGAAAGGATGAAAGGCAAAGTCGACCTCGGCGGAATTTGAACTCAGAACGTAAAGACAGACGAAATACGGCTAAGCATTTCGCCCTGCTTGCTAACGTTTCTGCCAGCTCGCCGCCTTCGTCTGTCCATATATTACAGGAGGTTGCTTATTAATGGTGTCAATACTCATATATATATATATATATATACACACACACACAATTATAAATAATTATCATATATTCATATTATATAATATAGACACATATATATATATTATTTGTACACATGCATATATAGGCACACACACCAAATATATACACTCATAGATGCTTAGGTATATATATATATGTACCTCAACGCAGTATTTGTGCAATGTGTGAGAGTGTGAGTGAGCGCTAATTAAATGTATTCTTTTGAAGATATATATGAGTAAAATTTCACCCATCTTGATTATATCCAGACATTTTGTGTGTGTGTAAGTATGTGTGTTGTGTGTGTGTGTGTGTGTGTGTATGCGTGTATGTGTTTGTGTTTGCTGTATTGTCTGCGAATGTGTAAAATAGACATACATCAAGGAAGAGTTATTTTCCATAAACATTTGTGTGTATATACGTATGTATGTGTGTGTGTATGTGTATTTGTGTGTGTGTGTGTGTGCCCGTATGTGTTTTCATTTATCTGAGAGTATTTCTTCCTCTGAATTTCTTTCAATCACATTTATAATTATATAAAATGTTCTATGTCCTATATTCAAGAACGATAATGTAAAAATAAATAAATGTACTTCAGAGAGAAAGAAAATTGTATCGTTAAAATAATTAGAACAATCTTCTAGTTAAATTGCTATTTTTGGATAATGTTTCACATAAGCGTCGCGTCATTATGTAGAAAATATGATAAGTGAAAAACGCAGGGTAGGGTCAGAAAGAAAAACCGACTAATAGCGTGTGAAAAGGAAGTGTATGGGGGATGGGAGGATCTCGTTCACTTTCTTGTTTAAATTTTATTGTTGCCGTTTTCATTAAAACTGTCGCCTTCATTAAAAAGTTGTTTTAATGAAGGCTGCAATTTAGCATCATTAGCCTTATCTTCATTGTTGTTGTTGGTTTTGAAGTTTAACCGCAGGTCAGACATGATCGAAGAGGCCTCTAATCAATGGCGTTCCACCTATCTTCTTCTTTTGTGTGTGTGTGTGTGAATGCAGCCTGTTCAGGTCAACATTCTCGAATGCTTTCTTAAATATTTATTATAAAGAATATATATGAAATGATGCAGACCTGACTGATGTTTCTAGTAGGCTGCGCCAGTTAGTAAACGCTCCTTCGTCAATGGTATTATGGCATGTACCTTGTTGTATTAGGTGTTGTTAAATTTATGACAATCTCAGTCAAAGTGACTGATGATCTAAGTCATTCTGGCAACTTGGGCACCCATCTTGTGAATGAATTTGGTAGGCGGAATCTAAAAGATGTCCATCGTATATACACACACACACACACACACACACACACACACATACATACATACATACATACATACATACATACATACATACATATATATATATATATACTAATGCTCATAGCTTAGTTTTTCCTTGGGGATGGCCAGATTGGAGCAATCTCAAGTGTAATCAGCCGAAATTGCGAAGATAATCTGGTACTTGACTGAGGAAAAAAACTTCGAATGACCCGTACTTCTTTTCTTTGTATCGTCTATCTGGATGTTTTGTTGTTCCATTTTTGTATCACCTGTCCGGATATTTTGCGTTCTTGTCCCATTTTGTATTATATATATAATATAGCGACGTACGTACACTTTGGTCATTTATATATATATATAATATATATATATATATATATAATATATATATATATATATATATATATATATATATATATATATAATACATATATATATATATATTCGGAGTGTTTTGAAATTCCTTGATACAGTTATAATATTTGGAGAGATTTTTTCTCAAAGATTGAGGAAAGAGCCTTTTTAGAAAGTCGAAAGACTAACGTTTGGGAAGAGATTTCACAAAATGTGTGTCGCTTTTGCTTCATAGACGTGCAAGCGCTTTCAGTTCTGAAGGCTCTTTTCTCAATCTTAACTCCCTGAGAAAAAATCTTCTCTCCAAATATACATATATATATATATATATGTGTGTGTGTGTGTGTGTGTATGTGTATTGTGTGTGTGTGTGTATGTATGTATGTATATATGTATGTATGTATGTATGTATGCATGTATGTATGAATATATTTGTGTGTCTGTGTTTATCTCTTCTCTATGCTTATTGAATGGATCTACCGATTCTATGTGTGTTTAGAAATACCAATCCCTCACAAGTATCTTTCTTAAAGATATGGAAAGTTATTCTCTACGCCCGACTGAGCTAAAGCGTGAAGTGTTAAATGTCTTTCATGGAGTTGATATAAACACTACAGGCGTAGGCAACTAGTTTAATACCCTGATTCATTCGGCCATTTTACATTCCATTCAATCATATACACATATTAACCACTATACGTATGCATTAAAAATATTTCTAAACGTATATCGACGCCACACAAACACAAATTCTCATACACATACACAAATATACACACGAAAATACATACAATGAAATGCATGAAATTACCTCGTGAATGGCCCAAATATATTATACGCCTTAAGTATCATCATATATATTCATACAATTCAACAGTAATGGTTGATGTTGATCAGCTGGCCTTCAGCCCTGATTGAAAAGAGTGCCAGTTAAAGGCGTTCCAGCTATTACCTTCTTATTTTGCTTAGTGGGGTATTGTTATCTAAGACCTCATTATTCAATATGTCTTAGTTTATGGTCAAGTTTATCCATTTATTTGTTTCAGAAGCACGGTGTTTTCAAAATGCTTTCTTTTTACGTATTTATACAGAAGAGCACGCTCACATGCTGCGTTTTTTTTTATCGTTCCTTTATCAACCCATTAAACAGACTGCAAATATTACAGTGGGACAAAAAAAAACAAACAACCTTCAAGTGCCAACAATGGATCCTCTATGCTATTGTGCGATCTGCTGTAAGAAGATGCCAAAGCCCTTTCAAATCCTTAAAAGAAATTGAATGGTTATATTAGACAAGATAAAAATTAGTATGGAGACGAAGTTGATGTTCACGGTTTGAAAACCTTTGAAAAACCTTGAACTTATTCACTAACATAGACACAAGTTCTATATTTAAGAGATGAGGAATTCTGTAAATTATTTACATTATTTACATTTGACGGATATTCGTCCTCATCTTGTTTGTTGTTAATACAACATTTTGGTTAATTTAGCCCCCAAGCCTTCTTCAGGTGTCTTGCGGAAATTTCGAAACTGGGTTCTCACTCCTAAGGTATTTTTCGATGTTATTATTATTATTATTATTATTAGTGTCCATGTCACTGCTTGGAATCGAACTCGTAATCTTGGCGTTAGTATGCCCACAGGCATATGGCGCAGTGGTTAAGAGCGCGGGCTACTAACCCCCAAGATTCCGAGTTCGATTCCAAGCAGTGACCTGAACAACAACAACAACAACAACAATAATAATAATGATAATAATAATAATAATAATAACAATAATGATGATGATAACATCGAAAAATACCTTAGGAATGAAAACCCAGGTTCAAAATTTCTGCAAGACACCTAATGAAGGCTGGAGGGTATATCAGCCGAAACGTTGTGTTAACAACAAACAAGATGAGGACAAATATCCGTCAAATGTAAATAATTTATAGACACAAGGCCTGTAATTTTGAACGTGGGGATCGAAACTTAGAGAAGGAAAACAGTTATAGAAAAAATGTACAACGCTTCAGACATTGTCTTTCGTCAGATTCTATGGGAAAGACCAGGAGAGAGTAGGAAGAGAAGGAAGAGGAAAGAAGGAAGAGGAAAGAAAGAAAACAAAGAGAGCCAGGAAAAAAAATTGCAAAAGCTAGTTTCACATGTGTATACATATACATGCATAAACACGCCATTGATGGGTTTTTTTTTTTTAATTCCACTAAAATAGTTTTGCTTCTAGAATAGGAACCGACACTTTCTTCGCTGAAGAGAAATCCGAGAAACAAAACTAGAAAAAAACTCGTTATTTCGTAGCGAACTGTAAACGTAATTATAAACAGTTTAGAAATAGAAATCCAAATTATATTAAACAGTAGAAAAGGCTCCGATGACAAGAAAAGCACGCTCTTACAAAATATGCACTCATTCCACTTCCACAACTTGACAGTTTTAGTGGATTAGTTTTTACCTAATAAGCTTCTAATGATGATGAATGTGCATAATCCCCAATCAGAGATCAAGTCAGTAGAATTATTTTCTATGAATGAAATCTTTCTTGCTTTTTTTCTTCTTTTTTTTTTTTGTTTTTTTTAATATATTCCTTTTCAATGTTTGTAAACCTGTTTTGTTCGATTGTTTTGTTTTTGTAAGGCGGCGAGCTGGCAGAAACGTTAGCACGCCGGGCGAAATGCGTAACCGTATTTCGTCTGCCGTTACGTCCCGAGTTCAAATTCCACCGAAGTCGACTTTGTCTTTCAACCTTTCGGGGTCGAAAAATTAAGTACCAGTTGCGCACTGGAGTCGATCTAATCGACTTATACCTATTTCTTTACTACCCACAAGGGGCTAAACACAGACAGGACAAACAAAGACAGACAAATGGATTAAGTCGATTATATCGACCCCAGTGCATCCGAAAGGATGAAAGGCAAAGTCGACCTCGGCGGAAATTGAACTCAGAACGTAGCGGCAGACGAAATACTGCATAGCTTTTCGCCCAGCGTGCTAACGTTTCTGCCAGCTCGCCGCCTTATACCGGATCAGGGATGTAAACAAACCAACACTGGTTGCTAATCGTTATGGGAATAGACACAGGCGCAGACGCACAAATACACACACACACACTTACATACACTCACGTATATAGTGTGCTAATTTTTTTTTTGTGTGCGTGTGTTTTAGAATAGCATGGCTGTAGAAAGAAAACTTTTACTGAAATACACTTAGAACTATAAATTTTCTCTGAAGCATGTGGAGACTGTAGACCAGGATAAGATAGATTTACATGCGTGTGTTAATGCAGCTGAAAGCAAATACTCTCATTATCTATTTGGTTCTCATCGAGAAATGCCTTTCATATGATCGTGCTATCTATTCATCGACCCATTCGTCCACATATGCAGATATGTATGTGTGTGTGTAGCATATTTGTGTACATACATACATATATACACACGTGTAGATAGATAGATAGATAGATAGATAGATAGATAGATAAGTTTCTTTATTGGCCACACAGGGCTGCACACAGATGGGACAAGTTACAAGGTAGAGCTTTTCTTTTGGGGGATGAAAAAAACAAAAAACAAAAGAAACAAAAAAAAGGAAAAGGTGGCGTAGGTTTTCGATCAAGAGGGATCGTTAAAGAGAAAAAAGAACAAAAAAAAGAAAAGAGAAAAAGAAAAAAAGGAAAAGGAACAAAAGAAAAGAAAAAGGAAAAAAGAAGAAAAAAGAGGGAAAAAAGGGGAAGAGGAAAAAAAACGATCAATAGGGATCGTGTATCACAGTGTCATGATGTATCGTGTAAAGGGGAAAGCAAGTAAGGTTTATCCGTGGGAAGAAAAGCCTACGAAAAAGACCACGGTAACCTTGGTCAATATTGTTATATGTTACCACATTTGTTTGCAAGTGGGCAACCCTCTGTTTTCAATTTCTGGGTTCATAAGATTATGCTGATGGTGGCTTCGTCATTCATACATGCCATCCTTGCTACATTCACCTATCTTTTTTTAAACATTCGCTAGACAAAATTGCCTCTCTCCTCTCACTTTCCTTTTCAAGTGGTACTTGAAGAAGTTGATGAGAGGTTGACCAGAGAGGAAAGTGTTTGTCTCCAATCCTTTCAGACGCGTCCACCAGATACATTCTTTCGCCATAGCCACAAGGATGATGAAAATAGCTCTTCCTTCCCGTTTGAAGGAAGGAGGCGTGACAATATTGACGATAGACTCAGCTGATAAACCGACTCGTCCCACATGTGACAGCAGTTGTTCGACAGGTCGGAAATTGTTGGACACTGCACGAGTGCGTGCAGAACGGTTTCGTCGCTCTGACCGCATCTCGGGCAGGTCGGCCCCGTGTTTCTCGAGCCGTGTCTGTAGAGCTTATCCCGAACGGGTAGCTCTTCTCGGTAGCACTGCCAGGCCAGGGATCTCTGGAAGTTGTCCATGGGCCCTGGCCCGAAAGTCGTCCCGAACAGGCGGGTCAGGTATTCCTCGTCGACGTCCAGGTTCGCCCCGAGCTCGTCGTCGTACCTCCCCTCCACTAATCCCCTATAGAATGCTTTGGTTGTGATGGAGTCACTCAAGGTTGACCCAGGACGGCAGAGTTGCTTGAGAGCAACGCGACACTCGCGGTGCCATTCGCCCTTCCTCGGCCTCTTTTTGATCCACGATTGCCGTTCGGTCATGGAGACGAGCTGCGGGAAAGCGTGCCTCACAAACGGCGACCACACCTGTTCACCGTCGTCTACGAATAGCCTGAGATGTCGCAGTCTCAGCGCGTGTCTGCGCATCATTAACCACGGCATGCCCAGTCCTCCTTTTAACGGGTGTTGACAGCAAATGGATCGCCTGACCATCGGGACGCATCCTTTCCACAAGAAGCGAAAGAGAATGCGCTCTAGTTTGGTGATGGTAGGGCCGTGACAAGGCATGAAGGTCAGACGGTAGTAGATGACGGACGCGATGTACGTGTTCGCCACCACCGCCCGACCTCTTAGGGACAGTTTCCTCTCGGCCCATTGCCGGGCGAGAGTGACCACCCTACTCGTTATCTCGTTCCAGTTCTTCTCCATTTGGAGGTCCGGACCAAACCAGACCCCGAGCAACTCGACCGGACCGTCGGTCCAGCGTCCCACAACGGAGGCGCTGGTGGACGACATGGGCTTGCTTCTCCAGGTGCCTAGTCGCAAGCCCACTGACTTTTCCCGGTTGATTTTTGCTCCTGTCACCGCTTCGTAGTTTTTCAGTGTCTCGCCGACCTGCTCGATGTGCTCGTGGCTAGACACTATGACGGTGACGTCGTCCGCGTATGCAGACACACTCGTCCCGCATTCCAGTTCTCGCGGGATGCCCCTCAGAGTTGCCAGCTTCCGCAATAGTGGCTCGAGAGTCAATACGTATAGAAGCGACGAGAGGGGGCATCCCTGACGGACCGAACGTGCGATGTCGAAAGGTCTCGATAGATGTCCATTTACGCGAATTACCGAACGGATGCCTCTGTACAAAGCGGCTATCCACCCGCGGAAGACGGGACCGAAGCCAGCCGCTCTGAGGACTGCCTCCAAGAATCGATGGTCTACCCTATCGAAAGCTTTCAATTGATCCAAGTTGATCAGCGCCCCACCCATGCCATGTTCGTTAACTACCCTGTCTATGATGTAGCGCATCAGGTGGAGGTTGTCATGGATGGTCCGGCCCGGCACGGCGTACGTTTGCGCCTTGTCGACCAGTTTCTCGATGACAAGCGCCAACCTCTTGGCTAACGCCTTGGCCAAATTTTTCAAGTCTGCATTAAGCAGAGTGATGGGCCTAAAGTTATCTATTACATTTCCCTTGTTTAGAACTTTCTTCAGCAGTGTTACGGCTCCTCAGCTCACAAAACCAGGAATGCTCCCGTTTTGCTGCCAGTTGCAGTACACCGCTGCCAAGACGTCTCCAAACAAGTCTGGCATACAACTATAAAGCTCGTAGGGTAGACCATCCAAACCCGGCGATTTGTCCCTCGAGCATTCTGCCATCGCGTCCTGCACTTCCGCCGCCGTGATGGCACCTTCGCTCACCCTGCCTCTCTTGTCGAGAGTCATGGTAGGCTGTGTAGGTAGGCACTGAAGTCCACCCTACGTTCTTGCCCGCCACTCGTCCCGAACAGTTGGGAAAATTCTGTTGAAAGGCCTCACACATTTTACTTCGCTCAATCAATTCGCGCCCCTGTTCATCTACCAGAGACCGAATGGTGGCTTTGTTGCCCTGTTGCGCTTCTGCCACCCGAGCCTCTCTCGCGGCTCCAACACCTTCGTTCCTTAGAGCACGCATCCTAGCTCTAACAGCACACCCTTCGTGTTTGGCGTTGAAGTGTTGGTCGAGGGCCAACCTCGCCGCCAAAACGTCGGATGCGATGCCGCTTTTAATTGCCTCTTCTAGCTTCTTACTAGCTCACCCTCTACTCTATTTCTATCTATGGCTAGTGCTTTGCTGTACCTAATCGCTTCTGCTTTTACTGCTCTCTTGAGGGCAAACCACCATTTGTTGTTGATGATGGCTCCCGTCAAAGCCCTCTTTACTAGTGTGCTAATCCGGTCTCTGAAAACCTGTCTCGATGGGAAAGACGCGTTTAGTTTCCAGTATCCGGGACCCTGCCTAAGTGTCTTACCTAAGTCTAGCGTACATGTCACAAGTTTGTGATCCGTGTAGCTGACTATGTGGAATTGTGGACTTCCTATGCTATCTCTATCTACTGTCCTACACAGTATACTATCTAGATACGATCTCGATGACGCGATGCGGTTGCTCCATGTCAACGTTGGCGCATTCGGGTGGTCTAGTCGGAACCTGTCAGACAGTTGAAAGCGTTTGAGCAGGTCTCTGAGGCATTTGCATCCCCGTCTATTCCTATCTCTACCCACGTAGTCTACATGCGTGTCCAAGGTAGCATTCCAATCCCCCACTAAGAGTAAAGGACGAGACGTTCCCAAGAATACTTCTAGTCGTTGAAAGAAATCCGCCCGACCTGTTAAGGGCGGTGCGTAAACTGATACGAGTCGAAAAGCGCACCCATTGCTGCCGTCGACATCCAGGACGACCAGTCTACCCTCCGGGTCTAAGAATGTTGTCTTTACTTTGAGATCCAGACTCTTGCGAAAAAGTACCGCGGTGCCACTACCGCCCATTCTTGGCAGACAGAGGGGAAAATAAATTAACTGTCCGCCAAACATGGTCTTTAGGGCCCGCGGATTGTGGAGTCTGGTCTCACTTATGGATATGATTTCTAACTTATGTGACTTTATGTCATTTAAGAGGCACCCTTGTTTCCAATGGGACCCCAAGCCACGCGCATTTACACAACCAATCTTGATCATACTCCTAATGAATTAGAATACAAGTAAAAGAAACAGAGGGTTACTTACTGCTCGAAAGTTTTTTCTTTATCCTCCTTTGGTTTGTCCTCGAGGAGATCCCAGTAAAGTTTCTTTGTTAGATATTTTTGGCATTTACCAACCGCACTGGGGAAAATGCCTTTGAGTGTGTGGTGCAGACTTTTGGAGATGTGTAATATTTTGATGTGGTCTGGTGGTGTTGTGTATGGGTGATTGTTTGTTTTTATGTCATCTTCTGTTATGTTTGTTTTTGATTTGATGTATTCCATCAAATTTGTGTTTTTGGTGTCTATAGCTGTGAGCATATTTGCTGTATATATTTTTGTGGTGTTGGTGTGGCTGTTGTTTGTGTTGGGTTTTGAAGTGTCTTCGGGAGATGTATTCCCCCTGCTTTGTTTGTGTTTACATTTGGTTTGGTTGTGTTTCTGCTCTTTATTTTCCTTCTTTTTCTAGCTATTTGCCATTCCTCACTGGTTTCGTCTTCCGACGAATTTTCTGAGGAATCAGTAGGGGGTAGGGGTATGTTGTAGGCTTCTATGTATGTCTGTGTAGGTGGTTGTGCTGTTATTTTCGTTGCTGTTGGTTGTTGAGTGTTTGTGTGTGGTGAGTGCGGTATAAGGGATGGGGAATCAGTTTTTGTATATTTTCTTTGTTTTTCTGTTCCTTTGGTTCTTGGTGGTGTTGGTATTTTCTCAGGTGTTGAGTAATTTTTGGTTGTTGATGGCTTAGCTTGGTGTGCTTCTCTTGTCGTCTTCTGTGTTGATGGCGGTGTGGGTAGTAGAGCTTTTTTTTCGGAGTGTTTTGGTTGTGGTAGTGGTTGTTGTTGTTGCTCTTGGTGTGGAGTGGTTGGGCACGTCTTTTTCAAGTGTGTTTTGCTTCCACACAAATAGCAACGTGGTCGCCTGCCCTCTACAACTACATGAAGTTTATAGCCTCCTGGCAGTTCTATAGTGGTGGGTATTTTATCTCTTGTTGTTTCATCCATTTGGAGCAGGAATTGGATTGATTTTTCCACCCAGTCTTTTTGTCCTAGAACAGCGATTTCAAGGATGTTTGTCTCTGCCATTGTCTCTGCCATTTCAAAGCAGATGGCAGAGACTTACCATTGTATTTCGACATCAGGTGGTACATTCTTTATTTGGACTTTCGTCACTCTCTGGTTTAAATAGATTGGTATCATTACCAAGTCGTCTGAATGCAGCTCCAATGTGGAGAATCGTTTTGCTAAATTTTTGTTGAGGAAACGTACTTGGACTGTACCAAATTTATTTCCCCAACTGATATACTCTTTAGAGTCCTATGCAGGACGAAGGCATTTTCCAATTTTTTCCTGCGGTGCATTTTCTGGTCGTTTTGTTTTCTTGTTGATGACTTTGTAGATTATTGTTTTTTTGTGTGTGTTTTTCACGATGTGTTGTGGAATGTGAAGATGCAATTTATCTCCTTCTTTGGTGAATAGTGCTTTTGTGAGGTTTATTTCCAGTGTGGTGAATTTTACGATTGTTCGTTTTTGTTTTGTCGCATCCGCGAAATTCGTTTTAATTTTGGCGGTGTTAGCAGCAGCAGGGTTAGTTGTAGCAGTTGAAGTCGTGGTAGTGGTGTTGGTGTAGGCGGTGTTGTCTTTGGTAGGCGGTTTTGTGCTGATTTCGTTGTTGCTGTTGTTGGTAGTGATGGTGGTGGTGCTGGCATTCATGCTTTCGTCTGTATTCGTTTTTGAAATCCCTTTCTCTGTCCTTTTATCATCGACAAGTGGTGTAGGGAGTGGGGGGAAATCTAAGTTAATGTCTTTGGTCGCAGCGATGGTGAATGGTCTTGCGACGTTAGTTTTGTTGTTGTTGTTGTTGGTGGTGGTGGTGACAGCGGTGTTCAAGCTGCGAGGTTTAGCAGCTAGTGGTAGCAGTAGTGTTTCGCTACCGTTCCGCATGACTGGCGGGCTAGCCATGTGGTTTCTAGTTGCCATTTTCAAAGTGAAAAATAGCTAAAAGGAACCCACGAAAGTTTTGAAAGTTTTTGGTAATTTCGCCCATACAGGGGCGGAATTCTACGTGAATAATTCTCAGGTTTTTTAGTGAATGAACTTGCACAACGATTAAAATAAAATATTTGACAACAAGGAGTTTTAAACATGTAAAAGTGGCCAACTTACGTGGAGCCCATTTGACTAGCGTTCGTCCATGTCGTTAGATAGATAGATAGATAGATAGATAGATAGATAGATAGATAGATAGATAGATAGATAGATAGATAGATAGATAGATAAATAGACAGACAGATAGATAG
The DNA here is from genome assembly GCF_006345805.1 of Octopus sinensis. Taxonomy (NCBI): domain Eukaryota; kingdom Metazoa; phylum Mollusca; class Cephalopoda; order Octopoda; family Octopodidae; genus Octopus; species Octopus sinensis. Next base: position 35,773,530 of record NC_043011.1, on the reverse strand, counting down.
GGAAAGAAAGAGGGAGAGGGAGAGATACATTATTATCTATCTAGCTAGCTAGCTAGATAGATAGATATATAGATAAATTGATAGATAGATAGATAGATAGATAGATAGATAGATAGATAGGGAAAGAGAGATACATGAATATCTAGCTAGACAGACAGACAGACAGGCAGGCAGGCAGGCAGACAGACAGACAGACAGACAGACAGATAGATAGATAGATAGATAGATAGATAGATAGATAGACATGCTTTTACATAAATATGCACATCTGCATCTCTTCAAGTTCAACATTTTTTTTCCTTTTTATGACTGTGTATATGGTTTGTAGCGTGTGTCAAGCTAATTGCTTTAATACCTGAAGTAACAAACATAAATGAAAATTTCTCAAATTACACAGGTCTGCCTCAATTTATAACAAAATTATATTAAATAATATTTTGTAATTCCGAGCGTGTATATATAATTCCCGGATTTTAAATTGTCATAATATATATTTACAATATTTTATTTGTTTAAATTACATATAATATGTTTATGGTTGCTACTTATAGGATTATTAAGTAATATTGTGTAATATTTATAATAAATGTCTTCAGGATGGCTATTATGTTTGCGGTTTGGTGAAGCACGTTGGAAGAGTAATTTATGCTACTTTAAGAGAAAGATTTAATGGGTTACTTTAGCAATGAGAATACATTTATTTCCTGCAAAACTTATTCCAGGCTCAATTGAACAAATTAAACTAATTGAAACATCATCCAAAATAGAAGCTTGGAGATCGTATGCTATTAATTCTTCAAAGAGATCCATAAAAGCGGTGTTGCTGTATAATAGTTCGCTCGCATCTTTTTATACCTCATCACATTCTGTGCGGCCCTCAGAGACATATGAATGCAGATACCTCCCGCCTATAAAAGGTTAAATTATTACGACCACGATCGTTTAGTTGGTCCTCGTTTAAATGCAATAAAACTTAATCGGGAACCTTAATGTTGCCTTATTTAACCTTCTATCAGATAATGTATCGCTCTCTCTCCCTCGCTCGCTCTGTCTCACTTTCTCTCTCTCTCTCTCGCTCTCTGTATGTATATATATATATATATGTGTGTGTGTATATGCATATATATATATATATATATATATATATATATATGATATACATAATATATATATAATATATATATACATATATATAATATATATAAAATTTGTGTGTATATTATATATATAATGTATATATATATATGTTATATATGTGGACATATATATGTGCACATAACACTATCTGTAAATATACATATACACATGTTCGTGTGTGTGTGTGTGTGTGTCTGCGTGTGTGTATGAACAGAGATGGTTGGCGTCGTATGTACTTTAATACAGAGCAGAAATGGTTTCCTAGGAACGTAATACGCTAAGAACTAAAAGCGTTTTTACAGTTCTTTTTTGGAAAGCGAAAGCACATTGGCTTTGCAATCTCACTCCTATTTCTCTCGTCATTTGTTGGTTTGTTATTTAACCCCAGGACATATCTAACCAAGCAGACCTATGATCAGAAGCATTCCAGCCCATACCATCCTTTCATTTTCTCAGAATGATAACACTCAGGACTATATAATCTATCGTGAATTATCTTAATCGCAATGATGAAATTTGAGGGAGATTTATCAGTTATTTCTGGCAGATTGATATACTACACAAAGGGCAGCACGTTAAACATTCAAACGCTTGTAAATTACATTGGATAGAGCACCAGGTTATGAAACAATTGGTTGGACGGAAGTTTCCAAACAACTTCGCGTCTTGGTTGCTTATTGAGAAACTTTTGGCAAAAACGACGAAGAACAATCTGAATATTTTCGCCGAGATCTTGAGTTCAGTTATGAAACTTTAGCATGGTATTTGTTTATATCTGGCTTGATCCCATAACAAATCCTAATGTAAAACATGATAATGATAATTATAACAATGATAATACTAATAATATATTGATAATCTGCGAACCATCAAATTACATTGATTTCTATATTCTGTTGTGAAAAATTTTTGGTTCGATTTTTTTTAATATGACCTGATAGAAAAATGCAAATAAGAATTAAGAATAAAAGAAGCATGAAAATTAGATTGATATAGGTATTCCTGCATATTGTTTTTTTATTTAGCCCAAGGACATTTCTAACCAAACAGACCTATGATCAGAAGGTATTGATATAGGTATTCCTGCATGCTTTAAAAATTCATGACTCTGAGCTGGAATTTAATGTGGAACCTTGAGCAAGCATCTTCTGTCATATCCTTGGAGCGACCAAAATCTTTAAGAAACTCATAGCCGGAAAATATACAGTAGCATATCGAGATTGTTGTTGGGTGGTGCACATAATACATCCCTTGGTGTCACACTACCATTTAATCCTTGCAAGCATTTGAATCAAGGTCTCTGATTTGAGAACAACTCGATATTTTTGGTGCAGTTTTTTTTACTTCAGTAACACATAAATTTTGGTTTCTTCTTAGATCTTTTTCCAACCAGGCTTATACGTCATCTTAAGGTGGCATAAAAAAGTGCTCCTTGCCTGTCTTTGACTTAGGCTATTAAAAGAATTGAATTGATTTGGCATAAATATTTCTAGACATCACATATTCAGGAGTGGCTGTGTGGTAAGTAGCTTGCTAACCAACCACATGGTTCCGGGTTCAGTCTCACGGCGTGGCATCTTGGGCAAGCGTCTTCTGCTATAGCCCCGGGCCGACCAATGCCTTGTGAGTGGATTTGGTAGACGGAAACTGAAAGAAGCCTGTCGTATATATGTATATATATATATGTATGTGTGTGTATGTGTTTGTGTGTCTGTGTTTGTCCCCCTAGCATTGCTTGACAACCGATGCTGGCGTGCTTACGTCCCCGTCACTTAGCCGTTCGGCAAAAAGAGACCGATAGAATAAGTACTGGGCTTACAAAGAATAAGTCCCGGGGTCGTTTCGCTCGACTAAAGGCGGTGCTCTAGCATGGCCGCAGTCAAATGACTGAAACAAGTAAAAGAAAAGAAAAGAAAGAAAGGAAGAAATATTAAACACTTTCGTAGTGCGTATCAGTGTTTTATTTGTGAATTCTATCCAATTTATTAGCGTTACAGGTTACAGTTAGGACTAACATTCAAAATACTCTATGGCCCCCAGTCAAGTAATTTCATATACGTGCTCCTCGTATTTTAAGATATAACGAAGCAAACTTATAAGATACGAAAATATCTATTGTTGCTCTGTATCGGCGAGCAGCTCAAAAGTGGAAAATATTATCGGTTTCAAATGAGGAACGAAAACAATCTTGACGCTTCGGTCAGAACCTTTTGTCATGAAAAGTTTTTTTCTTTTACTTGATTGTTCCTCAAAAACTTATCGCACTGTTAAAGTGCGTTTCTTTAAAAGTCCGGCTTTTCCTCTTTCCCACGGTAAACCAATTTTGAGATGTCTATCATAAAATATACTTAACTAATAATTAGTTACTTATAGATGCTTATACCACTTTTAACGTATCATATTAACAATATTCTAGTAGTGCAAGATATACTGCTGTGTCTGTTCACAGGTCGACAGACTTACAGTTCAGTAAAACAGCAAAAAGCTGTTGCCAACAGGGTTTTCCATTACTTTACTCCATTATGTCGTTTATCGTCGAACCTTTGATTGCAAGTCTAACCGTCAGTGCATTTGACACTTCCCATTTCTCGTTTCTTTCTGTTAAAGTCTTCATAGTAGGAAAAGCTACATAAAATCTATTGACACGTATTGATAATCTCATTCAATAATATGCTCCTCGAGGCGTTCCTTCTTCATTCAGTTAAACGGTTTCATAAGTGATATGTAATAGATTATTGATTAAATATTGAAGTATATACAGACACATACATAGACACATGACCACACATACATACACACCCACACATATATATACACACATGTATGCATTCATACATATACATATATGCATATATATATACACATATATATAAACACACACATACACACACACATATATACACATATATAAATACACACATATATATATATATACATACATATATATATATATATATACATACATATATATATATACATACATAATATATATATACATACTATATATATATATATATACATATATATATATACATACATATTATATATACATACATATTATATATACATACATATATATATATATATATTATACATACATATATATATATATATATATATATATATACATACATATATATATATATATATATATATATATAATACATACATATATATATATATACATACATATTATATATATACATACTATATATATATATATGTGTATATTTCCAAGCTTCAGAAGTCGTCTCTAATTAACAGAATTGTACTAGTGTCATAAAAGAGATGGTGTTTCTCATGGAATGTCCTCCTAATCTAAATATTCTTTCGTACTGTGGTTTAGGGTTAAGGAATAGTTCATGATCTTCTGAAATATTTCCAATAAATCTTATATCTTTGTCAAATTTTGATAATTTACGTTTAAGTATTTTAAGATATAGTTCTATTTCATCCAACTTATTTTATTATTGTTATGATACACAATTTTTTGTTAATTTTGTCTTGCAATAATAATTTGGGAAATTAGATATTTCTTCAAACTTGAAATGAGCTACTGATAGCATAATTATCGTGTAGAAAGAATTGTACATAAGGCGGCGAGCTGGCAGAAACGTCAGCACGCCGGGCGAAATGCTTAGCGGTATTTCGGCTGCCGTTACGCTCTGAGATCAAATTCCGCCGAGGTTGACTTTGCCTTTCAACCTTTCGGGGTCGATTAAATAAGTACCAGTTATGCACTGGGGCCGATATAATCGACTTAATCCGTTTGTCTGTCCTTGCTTGTCCTCTCTGTGTTTAGCCTCCTGTGGGTAGTAAAGAAATAGGCATTTCGTCTATCGTTACGTTGTTAGTTCAAATTCTGCTGAGGACGACTTTGCCTTTCATCCTTTCAGGGTCGATAAATTAAGTACCAGTTACGTACTGGGATCGATTTAATCGATCGGTTCCCTCCCCCAAAATTTCGGGCCTTGTGCCTAGAGTAAAAAAGAAAGAATTGTATGTATTAATCTGCGACCTAAGCAAAAGTGGCGAGCTGGTATAATACTCAGCACGACGAGAAAAATGCTTTGCGACATTTCGCCCGTCTTTAAGTTCTGAGTTCAAATTCCGTGGTGGTCGAATTTTCCCTTCATTCTTTCGGGGTCGATAAAATAAGACCTAGTTAAGCACTGGGGTCGATCGAATCGATTTGCTCCTCTCTCGAAATTGCTGGCTTTGTGCCAAAATTTTTACTCGTAGGTGCAGGAATGGCTTTGTGGTAAGTAGCTTGCTTCCCAACCACATGGTTCCGGGTTCAGTCCCACTGCGTGGCACCTTCTGCAAGTGCCTTCTACTATAGCCTCGGACCGATTAAAGCCTTGTGAGTGGATTTGGTAGACGGAAAATGAAAGAAACCCATCATATATATATATATATATATACATGTGCGTGTGTGTGTGTACGCATTATGTATGTATATATGTATGTATTTGTGTGTCTGTGTTTGTCCCCTCTCCAACGTCACTTGCAAACTGATGCTGGTGTGTTTACGTCCCCGTAATCTAGCGGTTCGGCAAAAGAGACCGATAAAATAAGTACTAGGCTTACAAAGTTCGACTGAAGGCGGTGCTTCAGCATGGCTACATCAAATGACTGAAACAAGTAAAAGCCTAAAAGAGATACTGCAAATACTGCTCTATCTCCGAAAAAGCGTCTTGCAGCTGCTCAAGAATTCACTTGTGTTTTTTTTTTTCTTTTTCCTTTTTTTATTTTTAGTATTAAGCATAAGTTATCTCTATGAAATTTTTCACGTTTTCACTTTATAGATGTTGAATCCAAAATGCAACATGAAATTTGAAACCGTCACCGTATATTTTATCCTTTGTTTAGTTTTGCTTGAAAATCGTTTCGATGGAATTCAGATCAATTGGAATTTACAAAATGATTCATCTCGAATAAAATCTTTAATGGTAGATCAATTTTAGAAACCGAACTGCGTATTTTTTTTTCTCTCGGATTTAATTGATATTTATTTGTCTGATAAAATTAAAGCGAATGAGAGTTTTGTGAATGAGATATTTGATGTAAATTCGTCAGAGCAAATTATTGATTTCGAATTTTCGCACAAGGCCAGCAATTTCGGAGAAGGTGTTAAGTCAGTTACATCGGTCCCAGTACTCAACTGGTATTTATTTTATCGATCCTCGAAAGAATGATAGGCAAAGTCGACCGCGGCGAGATTTGAACTCAGAATATGAACACGGACGAAATGCCGCTAAGCATTTCGCCCGGAGTGCTAACGATTCGACCAACTCGCGACCTTATCAGAGCAAATTATTAATGGTTTTCGATTTGCAAGTACGACCAATGTTTGTGAATCACTGACACAGTTTCCAATATATGTTATGACATAACAATTAGAACTATAATGATTTAACCTTTACTCAAGAAGCAATACAGAAACAAACCTGTATTCATATCCTGAAAATAACACTGTGAAATGGTGGAGGCATTGGGTGTGGAACATCGAACTTTATTGCTTCAACCAAACAGCAAAACTTCTCATACAGGAATATGAAAAACAAAGCTTCCATAAAAAAGTCAAACTGGAATATAGTCGTGTTTTTTAATAAATGAAATATGTATGTATGAAAGTAGAATATATGGATATATTCTTCTTACAAACATATATATATAACATATGTATATATATATATGTGTATATACATATAAATGTGTGTATGTGTTTATGCATATAATACGTATATACGTATTATATGCATAAACACACACACATACATATATATATTCTACATATATGCATAAATATATATGCATATGTATATACGTATATCATGTATGATATATGAAATATCTTTAGCATAGAAGACGAGGTGTTTACACTTAGTGTTGGTTAAAATCGTTAGATATATAGCATTGAAACAAAACTATTAACACAGAAGTAATACATGTGTATGAGTGCGTGAGCACGTGCGGGTATACATACATACATATATATATATATATGTGTGTGTGTGTGTGTGTGTGTAATATACATATATGTATATATATTATATATATATATATATATACTCGCACGTGTATGTATGTATATATGTATACATACATATATAAATATATATGTATGTATGTATTATGCATATATCTGAGTATATTTATATATATTTGTTCGTCTATGTGTGTGTGTTACACGTAGACATATAATATCTAATATATAAGCAATAAATACACATACACACACAAAATATGCGTGTGTCTTTATGAAAGTAAGTAGGAATATATATATAATTAATGAGTGACACAGGAACATCTGTTGGATATTTTGCACAGCCTTGCTTCGGAATTGTTACATATTATAAAGTGATAGAGTAATCAGATGCTGATATATACGATAATAGTTGATGGTCGATAACTTCTGCTATAGAATATTTTCTATGTAGTTCGCTTTGAAGAATGACAAATTGTACATACTGTGCAATTTGATGTAGTTCTCTTTCCTGTGATGAATGTCACAGTGTGGAAGATTAGAGGTAAATAGCGAGCTATGCTGGGTATTTTCGAATGGTAGATTTTTAGGATGTCATGAAGATTTATAGATGTATATACAACAATAAGCATAACGCCTGAATACTCTCTAGAAAAGCAAAATCTCTAGCTTATATAAGTGTATATGTGTGCGTGTGTTTAGGCATATATTTATTATATATATATATATATATATATATATATATATATATATATATATGACCATGTATACACATACATACACAGCCCATTAAAGCAGAGTAACCAGTC
>NC_043011.1:35758095-35760595 GCF_006345805.1 Octopus sinensis | reverse complement strand
CAGCATGGCCGCAGTTTAACGACTGAAAAAAGTAAACGAATAAAAGAATAATTATATTTATTTATTAAAAGCCATGATACTTATCTGAATAACCATTTGACTGCTCAATTTTTCAGGGTGAATGGCTTGCATTTTTCATTATCTGACCGGGGTAGCATTATTATGATAGAACAAATAGATATGAAAAATTGGAGGCGGGTGTGTGATAGTAGTTTAACCTTAACGAGCTTATGACGTGTGCTTCTGCTGAAATTGAAAATCCACCATTACATCTGAAATTTATCTGTTGTTTATGGTATTTAAAGCTCAATATTTTCCTTCTTTAAAAGAAGCTTAGCCACAAAATTCCATTTTATAGTTTATCCTAGTTTCGATATGTATTCACCAAAGAAACGCATTTGTGAATGCTGAATTTTCTAGTTCATGACTAGAAGAGAAAGTGGGAGGCGAAATTCTTATCAAATATTTGGTGGTAGTAAGAGGTGTTAGCAGAGAAAGAGATATATAAATTACATTTAATTTAAAGAGACTATAAACCAAAAGTATTTGGAAGTCCTTTTGCTATTAGTGATAGCGGGGAATGACTAGACAAAGTACAGACACAACTTTTCGTGTTGAAATTGGTAGCAGTATATCGCCAAGAGACGTGCGATGTATGTGAGACAGAAGAGAGCTGAGATATGCGAGAAGTACATGAGACAGTGCAACTGAGAGATTTGGATTTCAATCAAAGCATGTGACAGTTACGTTGCAGTAGTTTAATGATGTCTGTTACGTTGTACGTAGATTGACATAATGAAAGAGGAAACACATACATTTGTTACGGAGATGTACTTGCATAGCAAATGACCTGATCTGAGATCGTGTGCTGGAACGAAAACAATTGCAGTGTGGAAGGTGTTTATAAGCCATTTAAGAAACACACAAAATCCGTTAAATTCACTTCAACATTTAAATTTAATTTGTCAAAATATTTTCTCTTTCTTTATTACCCACTAGGGGCGACACAGAGGGGACACCACAAGACATTGGGGACATAGAACATTATAATTAATAGTATGGAGAATGAATTTTTAGAATGATAGTGATAATATGAAAGCGATGCTGACGGCCCCATCCGCCAGCACCACTTACCTGTCCTTCACAACCCCTCGTCACCTATCATCTCCAATCAAAAGCCTCTCTTTTCTTAATACTATCTCAAATATCCTTTCATACTCTTTTATCTTCTCATTCGAAAATTCCATCTCAATCGCTTTTACGCCCTCATATTACACACATCTTCCTTATGTCCATTACTTCACCTTCCACCACCAAGTAACTCCCATCTTCTTCCTCATGCCATGCTTCTTTACCAAAGAGTCTTGTGTGTTCTCATTGTCTTCCTTTTTTTTTACAAAACATAAAAAATGGGACTTGGGCTCTTGTTTACTCTGTATGTCTGCGTTTTTAGGTTTTCTTGTAGGCGGGGAGTGGGTGGGATCTTTGTTTGCAGGGGAAGGATGGGGTTCAGAGGGTGCGGGTGGTGTTGGGGTGGATTGGGGTTCGATAAAGTTCACTTTCCTTCTTCTTTTTTTCCTTACGTCTTCCCACTCAGTTTGGGCCTCATTCTCCTCATCAGATTCTTCCTCCTCAACTTTTTCCGGCTCCGTCTCCTCCTCTTCCTGGATCACTGTTTCTTTTTGTGGGGGAGGGCAGTAGGCTCTTATGTGGCCCCTCAGGCCACATTTATAGCACCTTGGTGCTCTGCAATCCACCCACACTCTCATTACTATATTCCCTAAAATTATGCTGTCCGCCATCTTCTCCAGTGCACCCTCCTCTGCTTGAACGCTCATTTCTAGCGTTTTGCCACGTAAACCTTCATTTTTTACGGTCGCTTGTAAAATGTCCGTCTCTTCTTCCACATCTTTTATAATCGCCGCGACAACCCATTCACCCTCTATGTGGGGGAGGGGTATCCCTTCAACTCTTATTCTATTTATTCTTTGGTTCATGTAGGAAGGTAACAATATTACTTTTTCAGTTTTTATTGTCTTTGTTGCCATTTTCCTTGCTATATTTTTGCTTTCGAACTGCACTATTATAGTTCCGAACTCGTTTCCTCGTGTCATGAATGTGATTTCTTCCTTCTCTCTTCTCAGCGCCTCCTCAATATCTTCCATTTTTATTATTTCTACTTTCCTGTTATCCTTTCCATATGTCCGGTATTTTATAATCCTCTTCATAAATCATTCTTCTCGTTTCTCTGGTGGAAGTAGTTTTACCTCACCACCTGCTTTAGCTATGTAAGCTTGAAAACCTGGCAATTTTTCTAGGTTTATCTCCTTTTCCTCCGTCGTCTTCTTTTTTGCAGCTCCCGCGTACGTCTTCCCGGTTTTAATATTATTCACAGCGCCGGTCAGCTCGTCCTCAGAGGTCGGTGCCTCCGACAAGGTCTCGAAAAACCATTCCTCCTCCGACTCTTCCATCAGAGAGGGGTCGTCCATATCCTCTTGTC
>NC_043011.1:35748095-35753095 GCF_006345805.1 Octopus sinensis | reverse complement strand
GAAACACACCACCACCAGAGGCAGTACTTGACGTTTTCAATGTGTTCTGTAAACGATTCAGTAACGAAATCAAACATACGCTTCAAGAAAAAGAATACTTGAATACTTGAGAATTTAAGTGTCGCCATGCTTTCCAAAGTGGTTGCAATAATAAAACAATGGAATGTCAACTTTATTTATTTGACTTTGGAAACAATCTTTACAAAGCACTCGCTCGTATCGCATAATAAATAATGATGTTTGTTTTTGATTTTCTCTCCCATATTCTCTCTTCATTTCGATTTGATATTCATTTAGAAGATGTTCCATAACACAAAAGCTTTATGATTAAGTGGTTTCAACAACTCCAGGGTGTTATATATTTCCATTTTCAGCTCCGTTTCTTCAGAAAAGATATGAAAACCAACAGGAAAGTCACATTAATTTCTATTAACAGGTTAAAGAAATAAGTTATATGCATTATAAGGTGAATTGCACTATATGCTTCTTATTTTTAAATATGAATTGTATTGTAACACATACAATTATGTGTTACAGCAATAACATAGATTATTATTATTATTATTATTATCATTATTATTATTATTATTATTATTATTATTATTATTATTATTATTATTATTATGATGATGATTTGGAACTTCGTTTGAATTCTGCGTCTTTTCCATATCATGCCGAGAGTCATCCTGATACCTGAGGCAAAATTTGTTAATACGAAGAGGTATTTAAATCGGTAATTCCCTTCCCAAGATACGTACAGGGTCAGACAATACTATTTTCTGTATTTCTTGCAGAGATGGCTTTCCGGGTATCTGGTCCAAATACATTTTTGTTCGCTTTCTTATCTCAAGTGCACCGACAATCTCCAGTATTATACAGGCCTCAAGATGCCACATTTTCTCAACTTTATTTATCAGATTTTTATATTTACTGAGGTTTCGGGACTCCTTCCAGAAGATGCTACGATTAAATGTTACGTCCACGCCATTTAAAGGACATATTTTCTTTTAACAGTTATCCACAATTATATCGGGTCTCTTGGCCTGATTATTCTATCGGTGTTCACTCCTCTTCCTCCTTTTTTCTTCTCGACTAGGGAAGGGTGCGTCTCCTCCGTGACCTGGAGATTTGTCCCCCCTCGCTCATCCACAGCATCCTTCGGTGAGCACCCATTATTGCTCACCTTTTTCCTTTTGCGGCTCTTTGAGGAGTCTTCCGTCTCCTCGGCCACCTTCATTCTCTCCTCTACAGAGGTCTCCGCCAACCACTCTAGGACTTTGCTTTGCCCTTGAGAACAGTTCTTTTTTATGTGGCCAGACTTCAAGCACCGATGACACTTGGGGGAGGGCGTCCTTCAAGCATCACCGGATACCAAGAAAGGCCATTCTCAAAACGTCTGGAAATACCAGACTTTCAGCTTTTGACCCCTCCCAGTCAGCTGCAGGCAGAATATTTACGCTAAGGAGCTTGGTGTTACTGCCATCCAGACCCCGGCGGATAGTATCTCCTATCCACTCGAGTTCAACTCCGGGTGGCAAGCCGCAAACCCAAGCCCTCGTCAATTTCGTCCCACAATAAGTGGGAAGAAACAAAATTTCATTGCCCTCCAGTGGCTGGCTCGCAAATTCACCGGCCACTTCTGGGGAGTCAAACAACAACCACACGGTTACGTATTTGACCCCCCAGAGAGATAAACTTAATCGCTGGCTTAAATTCTGCCAGCCCTCTTTCGATTATATCCTTTCTGAAAACGGTAATGGCGTCGAGGGTCCTAGAGTAGGTCCTCGAAACCACCGCCTTACTTTGAAGTTCTTTTAACCATTTTTGGGGAGGTGTAATTTCCTACTCCACCAACTTTTCATTGTTATTTGCCATGATCTTTTTTTAAAGAGTCCAAAAAACAATTGTTAAAATATAAATAAAGGAAAAAAAGGACGTGGAAAAAGTCCAAACAAAAAAGCAGAGAAAAAAATTAACAGTTCAATAAAGAGTTTTTTCTTAATAAAAGGTAGATGAAGAGAGAGCAACAGTTCAAAACACAGCAAAGGCCACTCAGTACTCCAGGCCAAAATTTTAACGCATTTGTAAAACAGTTAAAAAATCATTCCAAATTACTTCTCCTAGGTACTCCTTGACAGGAACAATATTATTGAAACACTATTTTCAAACAAAATTTTGCGGCAGAATACGCCCACCAAACCAATAATTTTCACAATTAAGTGAAAAAGATTTTTCACTCAGCCTCAGGCAGACTAGAGTCCAGTGAGGACTTCTTGTTTGTAAAATTAATTGCGACATACAACAGGACCTCATTAGACAGAAGAAAGTCTTACCTTACAGCTAAGTTTCAAGTCTTCAATTTAAGATGGCATCAAAAGCACGTCTTAACGCTTCGGTGTCAAACACAACTCTGTCTCGCTCGTGCGCAATGGTAAGGTAAGCAAGCTACTTACCACACAGCCACTCCTGCGCCTATATATTATTATTATTATTATTAGTAGTAGTAGTAGTAGTAGTAGTAGTAGTAGTAGTAGTAGTAGTCAGTTTCACTCAGGTTTGTTCCTATTCCTGGTAGAATTTGTGGGTAGTCGGTTGCGAGCTGTTAACCTTGGATATCCACAAGCTTTCAATAATCTCCCAAGTGCTCAAAACCCTTCTGATAATGTTTCCTGTCCCTAAGAGGCAAAATTTCTCCAGAAACTCTACGTTTTAACATCTTAATCCAGGAAATGTCTTGCGAAATACGAGCGATCGTGATTTCAATTCCCAGACCGGGCGGTACGTTGTGTTCTTGAGCAAAACACTTCATCTCACAACATTGTTCTGCCATCACTTCGGCACATGACGCGTGGCACGCCGGGCATCTGTTCAGGAAACGCTGATGTGATGCAGGGAGTGGGCTAATGTGTAGCACATACATTTGATCACTATAAACAAATCATTTGTGCAGGTCGTTCGGCAAAATCTGGACGCTCACACGTCGTCTTCGATGGAAGTGCTCATTATTATTATTATTATTATTATTATTATTATTATTATTATTATTATACAACTTGTAGCGATATTACTGCATCAACTCGAACCAGGAAAATTCCTGATAAATAATTTATTTATTAAGGAATAATGTAAGACGAAGGAATCTAAATCCTTGCTCACTGACAGTGTCATGTGACCATTCTAATAACATCTACTATATATGTTGTTAGCTAACTCCTCCTACATTGTTTATCGATTTTGATGAAACGACACATGAGTAAAACTCATATCTGGAAACCTCATGACATCCTCAGATTGTTGAAATATTAGGGCCCCTAGTACGGATCCTTATATATATCTAATATATTTTATTTTAAAAACTAAAGGAAATAACCCATTGACCCCTGGAAAGGATCCTTATATATAGCCAAGGGAAATAACCCATTCGTTTTCCTAAATTATTTGGTAAAAATGAAACTGCTTATTTCATATTTCTTAGTATTTGAACTGTTAGAGTTATTTTCGCAATTTATCCAGTACAACCCTTAAACAAGTAAATAGTTTTCCTAAACAACAGATCCACTTATTTCGGTTAGTGACTTATTCACGGATATACCAACACTAATGCCTCTGGGGGTAATATTCTCTGGGAAAGTACAAAAGCCCATTTCAGAGTTATTTACTTTTAATTGTTATTATCCCATATCTGATTAACCTGTTATTACGTAACATGATTCACGATTTTAGCATACATGCCTTATTAGCATTTCCTCCTATGTTCTATATACTCTGAGAACGCATTAAAGCCCTTTTCGGGGTTTCTTTATTTGAATTCTTACTGTCGGGTAACTAATTTCACGTTATTACATAACTGACTTTACAATTTGGGTATTCGTAACTTATTGGGAATTCCTATAAACAAGATCCTGTGTAAGACAGTTCGGTGTTCTCTGTAGAGCACAAAAACCGTTTTAAAGGCTATATACTTTGTATTGTTGTTATTGGATCAGCGAAACAATTATGAAAACGGATAAGCCCCGCATTCCTGGGAATTACCGGGTACGTCAGCTAGTACTATAATATAATATTCCGTATATCTTAATTGTGCTCTGTTTTTTTTCCTTCCGTGTAGTTTCATTTAACTAATAGTTCGAATTAAACTAAATTAAACGGTCATCAGATTTTTTTAATTTTCTTTCTTTCGTAAATTTACCATCTTAGCTAATTACCTTTATCTAGTAAATTGCTGTCTCTTTCTTATGATTCTCAATTCTTTTTCTTCATTAAATAATTACTGCTAGTTTTGTTGTCGATTTCTAAAGTTTCATGCAGAGTCATTGAAAGACAAGTATTACAGCAGACCTCAATTATATCTTTCCAACATAGTGCTCACTGCCAAGAGAGATTCTACATGAATTCGTCTACTCTCATGATTCATTGTTTATTTTTCTAATTTTTGCATTTAATAATTTTTTAGCATATATGATTTGGAGGTTAACATCTATTAATAGCTTACAGATATATTTAATTGTCTGTTCTCATGGTTCTTGGTTTTATTTCATTTTAGAATCTTACCATTTAATACTTTGAGAGTTGATGTCTATTGATAGCTTATAGATATATTTAATTGTGCTTCTTTTGCTCAAATGTTGTTATGACTTCATTTCTTTATTTTTTGCAGTGCTTTTTGCTACGTTGTCTTACGTTCTGAGTTCATATCTCAACGAGTTCAACTGTGCTAGTCTTTCTTACGGCAGTCGATATAACTAAGAGTCAACTAAGTACTGATTAAAAGTTTTATCACCTATGTGGCCTTGTGACTAAAACTGGCACTTCGTTGGTTACGACGGTGAGGGTCGGATCAACGGGAACAGCCTGTTCGTAAAATTAAGGTACATCTGGCTGAGCACTCCACAGACACGCTGACCCTTAACGTAGGGCAATTCAGCATGACAGAGAATGTGACAAGGCTGGCCCTTTGAATTACAGGTTCTACTCATTGTTGCCAGCTGAGTGTACTGGAG
>NC_043011.1:35733095-35743095 GCF_006345805.1 Octopus sinensis | reverse complement strand
TTTTGGGGTTGTGGGTGGAAATGTATGGAAGTATTTTGAGGTTGTGTGTGGTGTTAGGTTGGGTGGTTTTCAGTGTAGTGTTGTCTAGTTCTTTGGCGCGTTTTATTCCATACTCTATAAGGGTGGAGGGATATTGACGTTGTAATAGTGTATATATATATATATACTTACGTAGATTCGTACATATAAATACTCACAAATGCCTACTTCTATACGTTTGACGTCCATACACATAAACTTCCAATCGAAAAGTCGATTAGATCTGAAGATTAAACTCTGATATATGAAACTAAATGCCATTTACCTTTAATTCTTTTTCTCCTTTTTGCAAATCACCTTTCCCCCCACATCGTTTACTATCTTTCTCTCTCTCTCTCGTTCTCTTCTCCTCCTCCTCCTCCTCTTCGTATATATTCAACACTAGGTGTTTCAAACATGTACACACTCCACACACACCGCACACGTTCTCTCTCTTTATATATATATATATTATATATATTATATATATGTATATATATATACATATATATATACATATATATATACATATATATATATATACAATATATATATATATATATATATAATATATATATATATATGTATACATACATATATATATATATATATGTATACATACATACATATATATATATATTATATATATATATATATATGTATACATACATACATATATATATATATATATATATATATATATACATATATATATATATACATATATATGTATGTATATGTATATATACATATATATATATATATATATAATATATATATTATATATATATATATATATATATTATATATATATAATATATATATACATATATATATATATCTTTCTCAGACGCACCACACACTGTTACATATACAAGCTGATACACCACAAAATGATATTACATCGAATTTTAGTTAAAAGCCGAACTGACTTTGGTAAAGCCACTGTGACATATTTCTCACCACCTCAGAGAAAATCGGCTGAGGTTTTAAAATATTAGTTGCAGACAATTTAAGTGAACGTTTCCCTTCTACATCACGAAGCTGATTCCATACAAAAATGGCTGCCGGAGATAGATCTCACATATTCTCGTCTTTCCTTTTTTTATACTTTTTTATTCTGACTCTCTTCCTACTCCCTCTCTTCTTAATCTTCTTCTTCTTTTCCTGCTTTTTTATTTTCTCCATTTTCTTACCATTCCTATGCTTCATATTTTACATTAATCCTCTGCCTTTTTTCTTCCGTATGTTTTTTCTTGATTTTACCGTCACCTACAACGATACTACCACCACTACGATCGCCGTCATCGTCATCATCATCATGGTCACCATGTTCATCATCCCCATCATCCTCATATCTTATTTTCCTGTATGCTCTCTTACTTTCATCAGCATCAAATTTCTTCATGTTGTTTTCTTCGTTTTTCTTATTCCCCACTTCTCTTTTTTTCTTCTTATTTCACCTTATGCATTAAACTTCTTATTAACCGACGTTCTTTTCTTTCACATTATTTTTTCCCCTTATTCTCGAAAATGGCATTGAGAAGGATTATTTTTCTTTCGGTATAAGTATGGAATGATGGAAACTGAAGAACGAGAATAAGCTCTTGTAAGCAGCCCAATTCGCAGTCCCCACCAACAAAAAATAAAAACTAATTTTGCTTCAGTTATACCAGAGTTTCTCAACGTGCGTGCTACCACCCTCAAGGGAGCACTGGGAATGTCTAAGAGGGCAATAGACATTAATGGTAGTTGAGGTGATGGTGAGGTAACGTAATTAACATATTAAATTTTATCAATAGAAATAATTGCATTATACATAATAAAACTAACGGTCATTAAGATAAAATAAGAGGTAATGGGGGGGACAAACACAGACACACATACATATATATATATACATATATACGATGGGCTTCTTTCAGTTTCCGTCTACCAAATCCACTCACAAGGCTTTGGTTGGTCCGAGGCTATAGTAGAAGACATTTGCCCAAGGTGCCACGCAGAGCGACTGAACCCGGAACCATGTGGTTAGTAAGCAAGCTACTTGCCACACAGCCACAACGAGAATAATTCATTTTTAATGTTACATTTCTGCCTTTACTAGTACAATTTAGACGTTCACTCTTGCTTGTTTCTTCGTAGATTGTAGCCTCTATTATATTTTTGTTTACTAATATAATAATATGCAACTGTGGTGTACATTACCCTTTTAAAAATTTAGAATGTGTGGAGAAAAAAAGTGTTGTAAAACTCGAGTGAATATTTGAAATTTGGTTCCATATCTTTTCTTAATGGAGATCTTTTCGGTTTGAACGGCAGTTTTTTCTAGCGGTGTCATATGAAATTGTCACCCATAATTATGACCCTAGTATCGATCTATTGCATTTCAATCTGTTTTAGGGTTAGGGTTAGGGGTGGGGGGAAGGGTATCTTTTTTCTTCAGAAATGTAAATAAACCCAATTTGTTTCTTAAATGAGGGACATATTCATACAGCACAGAATGTTTTCACCTCAAATAGACGTCATTGATTGGTTGAAATTGCAGAAATTAAAGAAAAGAAAACAACAACTATCTTACAAACTCTAGAATTTTCTCAATAAAGCCAAGAGAAAAAGATGTTTTATAAACACATTCTACCAGTATACGAAGTTTAAAAGTGTTTAGTTACGTGGAAATTATTTTAAAAAACTGCCGTTCAAATCGAAAAGACCCCTTAATGGCTATTTACCGTATAATTATAACTGTTATATGGCAATAATCACTAGAGAATGATGGCAAATAATCACTAGAGAAAGATGGAATGGTCTTCGTTGCTGGCTGAAGAAGACAACGATAAAAAGACAAGCAAACATAGGGAGCTTTATGCGAGCTTGATTTGTCACCCACCTGCTGACTTTAAATCACGACCTTCTTTGTAAAGACATTCGATATAATGTCGGAATCTGTGACGAGAAGTGTGCGCATCAGTGAGAGTGCGTATGTGTATTATTCTGAAATATTTGTATGTATGTATATCATATTAAACATTTCTGTCTGTTGAACATTACAACAGCAAACTCACTTCCTGAGCGTTAAACCAATAGACCTGTTTGTTGTTTAGACACTCGTCTTCGTCTTTTGTTTTTCTGTAAATTCTCACTATGTATTACACGCTCACGTGGTCGCACCAGTTTCATTCTGTCTCTACCTCACAACACTTCGAACTTTTCTTGGATTTTATACACCTTCTACATTTCGGACTATTGTACCTGGATTCTCTACCTGGACATTTTACTCTCCTACACTCGAACTCCTACACTTATGCTGCACCTCTCCTACCCATGGATTACACTGGATTCTACCGTTGATGAGAAGTCGCTCCAATGCACCACGACGTTTGAACCTTTAGAACTTTTCTAAACTTTTTTGTACTTTCTGCTTTTTCCATTTGTCGTTTCTTCTTACTCTGTTTTTACCCCTCTGCCCGGCATTCGCCATGATAAATCGCTAGCCACTAAACCTTTCTTTTTTTTCATTTTCTCTCCCTGTTTATTTCTGTGTTCCTTTCTGTTGAAGAGCGCAGGCTCGAAATGTAAAAGACTTTCCCACTTCCCGAGCATTAAACTAATATATCTGTTTGTTATGTTTATCTGTTTCTTATGTTTTTCTTTTTTTTTTTTTGTAAATTCTCACTTGTTTTAGAAATGTCGATTAAAAGAGAATAAAATTTCTCAATAGTACAAGATTTTTCCGATGGAAAACCCCGACAAGTCTCTTTGGATTCTAATTATGCGTTAATAATTTGAAATAGGGAAAAATATATTTTCTGCAACTATTAAATCCCATTTCGCCAAAAGCTTCTCAAAAATCAAACAATAAATTCTAAATTGAAAATATCATTATAAATATGAAAATTTTATACAATTCTGTTACTTTTGTTGTTGTAGTCGTCATTTAGTCACAGAACTGCGCTGCTCGTACAAACCTCAAGAGAAAGACTATCAATTCATGACCATAACGTCATTTCTTAAGGCACATATCCAATATATTCTTTTCCAAGCGGTGAAATACAATTTGATGGTAACCTGACTGTTATTTTTGACGAATCCAGCAACAGGACTGAGATTGGAGAAGATTTTTCCAGGTAACCATTCAAAAATATTGGAATATGTTCTCCCACGTTGACGCTTTTGATATCAAACCGCTCTATAATACAAACTTCTTTTAATGTGATCTAAATTAAATCCTTCCATTAAATTTATGTTCTGAATACCAACGTAATAATGACGAAGTTATTTTACTAAATTCTTTATTACTTCCAAATCAATTGAATCAAGGGCGGTGAATTCAGCAGAAATACGACAACTCTTAGGTTGTTCGGAAATTTCTGAGCGTTTTTTTTTTTTCTTTTTGATATGCAAAAAGGGACATACTTCATGAAGTGTACTTTTAGAAACTTCTAAATCGTCTGCAAGTTTTCCGGTCGTGATATTTGAGCTTTCTTCGATGTTTATCTTCAAAACATCTTCATCCAGTTTTGTCGGTGTTCCACTGTGATTGTCATCTTCCAAGCTAAACTCTCCAGCTTTAAATTTTGCAAACCACCTTCGAACGGATGATTCACCTACATCATCACACCATAAACTTCACAAATGTTTTTGAAAGTCTTTGTTGCATTTTCTCTTTAAAAAAAAACAAGAAAAGCATTACAACGCGAATATGAAATTTTTAATATGCTCGCGTAACTAACTTTTATTTTTTTAGAAATTTCAATTCACGATTACATCACTGTACATAAATCCCCTCACTAAACAAGGTTTCCGAAATTTGCTTTTTGTCTGTACATATATATTACAGAAAGCTGAACAGTTATCTCCCTTACCCACAAGAATAACAATAATAACGATAACCAATTACCTCCCCTTATTTATCTACTTGTGAAATCATTCACTCGTAGATTTCATCACACACTACATGGACAAAATTTCTTCTTAAGAAAAAATACATATTCAAATAAGTAAAACATAATATCATGAATAGCGATAGCGAAACCGGTCGATATATTAAAAATTATATTAAAACTATGTAAGTGTGCGTATTTTCCATTTTTAATTTCTTATATACATTTCAACTCACCACGTGGGGATAATCGAAATTCCTTTTTTCAGTTACTACTATATATATATATATATATAATATATATATATATATATATATTCATTCTACAGACCAATACCCCACACGGACTCAACACAGCCCCCTCCTCTTAGTGACTGCGCTCCACTTCCCCCCACTAGCAACTTTTTTTTAAATATTTTGTCCTTATACAGAAAGAAACACACAAACACATACTCACGTATCCACGAACACACCTACTTCCAACACACCACACACATACAGCCTACATGCACATGTACGCACACACACTTCCACACCTATAACACACCCACACAACCCCACGCGCACATACACATGCCCGTGCACACAACACCAACAAACAATACTCCTACATATACTCATATATATATATATATATATATATATATATTGATTTATTACGTACATATACTTAATATTTATTATTTATTTTTTGAGTATGCATGTATGAATAACTGCGCGTATATATATTTTACTATTTACTTATTTTTTTGAGTATGCATGAAGTATGAATATAAGGAGGCGCGTGTGTGTGTGTGTATGTGTAAGCATAGATATATTGTATACTTTACGCATGTGTTGTACTTATGTGTATATATGGATGCGCGCGTGTGTGTGTGTGTGTATGGGTACGCATGTACATGTGTATGTGCGTGTATGTGTATATGAGTATGTATGTATGTGTGTGCGTATATTTGTATATGTATGTATGTATATGTATGTGTGTGTATGAATGTATATATATATATATATATATATATATATGCGCGTATATATATGTATGTATCTGGGTGTGTGTATGTGTATAAATGTATGTATGTATGGATGTATGTATGTATGTATACGTATGTATGTGTATGTGTGTATATGTATGTATGTGTATGTGTGTATATATATGTATATGTGTGTATGTGTGTATATATGTGTATATATATATATTATATATATGTGTATTATATGTGAATAATATATATATTATATATATATATATATACATGTATGATTTTGTATGTAGGTGTATATGTATGTGTGTGTATTTATATTTATTGGTGTATATGTATAGACTAGCCTCTAAGAGTGTAGACATGAATCTGTAGGTACGCGTACGTATGTGTATATACGTGAATGTATGTAGATGTATGTATGTATGAATATAACGCGTGAGTGCGTGTGTATGTGTATGAGTGTACGAATGAGTGAGTGTACGTGCTAAAGAGTGTGCGTGAGTGAATGAGTGCTTGTTTTCCAGTAGACAGATATATGGACTGGCTGTCATAGCCAAGATGTTTGTGACCAAGCGGCCAAAGATAACAAAAGTAATAAACGAAGATAATAAAATAAAATTAGGGAATGGGTCTGTATTGTATGGTATATATATAGGTACACATATGTATATATATATATATATATATATGTATGTATATGTATGGTGTGTATGTATATATGTGTGTATGTGTATATATGTGTATATAGGGACTAGTGTGCTGTGTGTGTGCATGTGTGGTGTGTGGATATGTGTGTGTATGCGTGTATGTGAGTATGTGTTGTATGTGTATATATATTTTTCTGTGTGTATATGTATGTGTGTCGTGTGTGTATATTACATGTGTGTATACGTTATGCATGTGAGTGGTGTATGTATACATATATGTGTATGTGTAGATATGTATATGTATGTGTAAGTGTATATATATGTATATATGTGTGTGTGTAGTATGTGTGTATGTATATGTATATATGTTTGTATTGTGTGTATATATGTATACATATGTGCATAGTATAAGTAGAGGTGAGAATCTTCCTTATTTACCTAACACTCTACTCCCCCATTTTTTCTATATATATATTTTTTTATTTTTTTTATTTTTTTATTTTTTATTTATTCTTCTATCTAATTTAACACTGACTCCCTGACCACTCCCCCAAGTATGATATTTTGCGCTATGCCTACCCCCAAAAAGTCCCCCACCAACACCCTTTAAACCTGCCTAAATGTATAAAGGCCAATACAATCTTGTTAACTAGATTCCTGAAGATTTCTCTTGAATGAAACAGTTCTAGTCCTGTAGAAGCTCCTTCTATATAATAAATTAATTTTACTCTGCTATGTATTGAGTACCTTATTTACTGTGGTTAACCCCGAATCACCCGGAACCTACATATATATATATATATATATATATATATATATATATATATTATATATATATATATATAAACTGTAGTTGTGTGAGTGTCTGTCCCCTTCAATTAGATTCTAACTACTCCCACATTTTGCGGTGCAGTTAAACCAAATTGGGTATCTTATAGTCGTTATTCATATCGAGCCCGTCTGAGTATTAGCGCGCGTCTACGATGAGTCTACGATTTTAAAAATAATTTAACATCATTTTTTATTCCATTTTAATGCATAATTTTTCGTGTTGTCGATGGCGGCGGAGTTGGCGTCCACGCTCAAAAGCTGCACCTGTTTGCTTCTCCCCTTCCTCCCTCCCTCGTGAAGCTGTGGGGAAGGGAGTGTAAGGAAATCAACGTCGTAAAGCGTTGTCAAGGAGACCAGCGTTTCTTTTAGAACAACGACTTCATGGCTTGAAGACACCAAAACAGAAATGGCTAAGAAAGCCCGATTGGCATCTATAAGGAAGTAACTCTCTAAAAAATGCTTATATAGTTATTTCCCTTACAAACCCGAGCAACGCCGGGCGATACTGCTAGATATATATTATATATATATATATATATATATATATATATATCCAAGCGACATGTCGCCTAGATAGAAAGAACCTTGGATGTAATAATTACAAGCTCCACTTGCTACACATCAGGCCGATGGTATCTTTGGCCTGAGGACTAGCTAGTGAAGTATCTTCAGTCTCATGAATAGCTAGTGAAGTACACCTCGTTGAGTTAATTATTACTTTCGTGGTTCTGCTAGCCAGGAATATGTGTAGCCTGGATTTTACTTGTTCCATTTCCTTCAATTTGGATTTTTTATTCGCATTCGTTGCAACACGAGATGCTAAGCGTAAACTATAAAAACACTTTTTCCCGTTTATCGAACTTCGATATGAGAAAACCCTAAGACCTTCTACGCCAATAAACTATTATTTTTCCTCAAAGTTGTTTCTTATACTACAACGGGCTGTTCGAATCTTACTAACTTCCTACATCTAGATCGTTGGAGTTTACCATTACATATTGTGTGTGTATGTGTGTGTGTGTGTCGTTGTGTTTGGTGTAGGCTTGTGAATCTGTATTAAATAGATTGAAGATAGATAGAGAGATAGATAGTAAATAGATAAGAGATGAGATTGATAGATGATAGAACGTATGAATGATGTAAGATAACCAGTGTATAAACGTTAGACATTATCGACCACACATACTTAGCGTAACACGTCGGGCTTCCGCATAGTTTCGACCTACTAAACTCCCTTCACAAGTCGTTAGTCTAACTAAGAATACAAGAGAAGATACTTTTCCAA
Source organism: Octopus sinensis (assembly GCF_006345805.1). Lineage (NCBI taxonomy): Eukaryota > Metazoa > Mollusca > Cephalopoda > Octopoda > Octopodidae > Octopus > Octopus sinensis. Next base: position 35,734,449 of record NC_043011.1, on the reverse strand, counting down.
ACTGTCATATAGTAGTGAGCAAAGTTGATGCAACGTGGTTGCTATGTGAAGATTTTAACTATTGAACTGTAATTCAAAACTTGAAATATAATCTATATCAGTTGATGGATATTCGTTATGACATGTATTTTATTTGACGGTACACGTCATGTCAATAAATAAAATCCGACATAAAGTCAGGAAATGCATTAAATCAAATGGTTTTCGCTTGAGTCTTTTTCCATTTTCATACACGGTGGGAGTAAGCTGGCTGAAACGTTAAAACGTTGAACAAACTGTCTTAAACGTTTTCGATTCATACTGGTCGGTTTCAAAAAGAAAAATTCTACATTGTATTGTCCCCTCTGTGTTCGGCCCTACTTGGCTTAATAAAGAAATTCATCTTGCAATATTTATTTCAGCTAAGGCGGCGAGCTGGCAGAAACGTTAGCACGCCGGGCGAAATGCTTAGCGGTGTTTCGTCTGTTTTTACCTTCTGAGTTCAAATTCCACCGAGGTCGACTTTGCCTTTCATCCTTTCGGGGTCGATAAATTAAGTACCAGTTGCGTACTAGGGTCAATCTAATCGACTGGCCTCTCATCCCCAAAAATTTCGGGCCTTGTGCCTAGAGTAGAAAAGAATATTTGTTCCAACTAAGGCCGTGAGCTGGCAGAAACGTTAGCACTGCGATCAATGTAATCGACTTGATCCCTTTGTCTGTCCTTGTTTGTCCCCGCTATGTTTAGCCTCTTGTGGACAATAAAGAAATAAGAAACGTTAGCACGCCGGGAGAAATGCTTAGCGATATTTCGTCTGCCGCTACGTTCTGAGTTCAAATTCCGCCGAGGTCGACTTTGCCTTTCATGCTTTCGGGGTTGATTAAATAAGTACCAGTTACGAACTGAGGTCGATATAATCGACTTAATCCGTTTGTCTGTCCTTGTTTGTCCTCTCTGTGTTTAGCCCCTTGTGGGTAGTAAAGAAAGAGGTATTTCGTCTGTCTTTACATTCTGAGTTCAAATTCCGCCGAGGTCGACTTTGCCTTTCATCCTTTCGGGGTCGATAAATTAAGTACCAGTTGCATACTGGGGTCAATCTAATTGACTGGCCTCCTCCCCTAAAATTTCTGGCTGTATGCCTAGAGTAGACATGAATATTTGTTCCAGCTATTCGCGTTCCGACTTCATATCCCGCCAAGTAAATTTTTTTATTCTTTTAACCAAAACTTGACAAGGGTCGATAAAATGAGGGGCCAGTCTACAAAGGGGGTCGATTATATTAACTAACTCACCTCCCTCAAAATTGCTGGGTTTTTGCCCAAATCAGAAGTAATTACATATTTACCTTTCATCTTTTTGGGAGTTGGTTAAATAA
>NC_043011.1:35713624-35732995 GCF_006345805.1 Octopus sinensis | reverse complement strand
GGGAGAAAGTTCGACTGCATTTTAACTTATATGAAAGAAATTTGATCGATTTCAAACAAAACCAAAGGACGTTTTGTAAAATGGGCCGCAACAACAATATTATAATATAGCATTATAAGGTAGAAGAACCAATCTCGTACTTAAACATTCAAGTTCAAATATGTAGAGGAATAGGAAAAGATGGCTATTTTAAAAATTCGTGCATTTTTCTGAAGACTATTTAGCGACGTAATTTAAATGAAATAGCCCTCAAGGTAGAACTGAAACTCGCTTAAAGTGATTATTTTATCTGCTTTGCGATAATAGCCAGTATATAAATTGGATATAAATTCATTTTTAGACATCTCAACACGTGGCAAGACAAGTGGTTATCCATGTCATATTTGAGGTCAAAACCAAAGAAATTGGTGTCAGTTACTTCCATATCAATTTAACAGTAGACGTTTTCAAAAGAAAATTCAATTTCCCGTATAATCAATCTCCTGTGTAATTTCCCCGTTTACCATTTAGCCGTAACCTAATCCATTCGGCTTCTGCAAACTACTCATTTGCAGAAAATTTTTCGAGTAATTCAAGTAATTTCATCTGTTCCACACACACACACAGAAACACACACACACAGAAACACACACACACACGCACACACACACACACAGAAACACACACAATGACATGTATGTTCGCACATATATATGTTCACACACACATATATATATATATGTATATATATATATATATATATATATATATATATATATATACGTATATATATACGTATATATATATATAATATATATATATACGGGTATATATATACGAGTATATATATGTATGTTATATATATACATACATATATATATGGTATATAATATATATAATATATAAATATATATTATACATTTACATATATATACACACACACACATATAGAGAGAGACACACACATGTATATATATATACATATATATATATACATTTACATATATATATACACACACATATATAGAGAGAGACACACACATGTATATATATATATGCATACGAATAAATGCTTACACAGGCAGAGACACAGATGCATACCCATATATCTGGTGATACTATTATGTCATGGGTGTCACAATGATATGAAACATTAGATTTGTCTTCCGAACGTTTTGCAAATTATCATTGCCATATACTTAATATACTTTAAGATACTTTTGATAGAAACTATATCAGAGGATTTCATTTCGTCTAGCTCTGAGGTATGAGGTTTCTTTTTAACATACAACATCTGTAAAGGGACATTTCCCGAGATCACCGCTACAGTCTAGAACTTTTTAACCATATGCATACCTTAGGCATGTTATGTGGAGGTACATGGTCAGGTGGTTAGAGCAGCGGACATGCGGTCGAGGGATCGCGAGCTCGAATCTCAGGCCGGGCGATGTCTATGTAAATATGTGCATTTTATGTATGCATGTGAAGTGCAATGGCCCAGTGGTAGGGACAGCGGACTCGCGGTCGTGGGATCGCGCTTCCGATTCCCAGACAGGGTGATGTGGGTGTTTATTGAGCGAAAACACTTAAAGCTCCACGTTGCTCCGGCAGGAGGCGGGGTGAACCCCGCTGTACTCTTTCATCACAACTTTCTCTCACTCTTACTTCCTGTTTCCGTTGTACCTATGTCACACTATGTCACGCTGAATCTCCCCGAGAACTACGTTAAGGGTACACGTATCTGTGGAGTGCTCAGCCACTTGCACGTTAATTTCACGAGCAGGCTGTTCCGTTGATCGGATCAACTGGAACCCTCGTCGTCGTAACCGACGGAATGCCACGATGTATGTATGTATATAGCTATATACATGCATATGTATTCATGTTCGTATATATGCAAATGTATAATTTTTGCGTATAAGTATACATAAAATTTACATCTCTGGCTAATACTTCGTAAAAGATGTTTATGTTTGTAACTCTATACCAAGAACTCATGAAAATTAAAATCATAATCCTTCTGATTTTGTGTGTGCATGTGGATGTATTCAATGTTTGGATATATATATAAACGTACACACACACAGAGGCGCGAGCTAAATATATATATACATATATCTATAAAATGTATATACATATTATATACACATATATATATATATATACATATATATTATATATATATATATATATATATATATATATTATATATATATATTATATATATAATATATATACATATATATATATATATATATATATAATATATATATATATAACACATATATATATATAACAATATATATATATACATATATATATATACATATATATATATACATATATATATATATACATACATTATATATATATATATATATATATACACAACACATATATATATATATATAATATACACTATATATATATATATCTATACATACACACATATATATATATATATACACCCATATATATATATATTATATATATATATATATATATATATATATATACATATATATATATACATATATATATATAATGTTAAGGTATGTAGAAAAATACAACATGGACAAGAACGTACTCAGAAGACGATACAATAAACACGGACAGGACATTCGAAACCCTCAGTCTTCAGTCAAGAACCGGATCATCGTAGTAATTTCGGCTGATTAATCTTGAGATTACTAGATCACGCGCCAGCCCTCCAAGAAAAACTAAGCAACGAGCATTAGAAAAACTAAGCTGGGAGCGTAGATTTCCTGGAAGAAGGATCGAATGCATACGGACACCAGGACAGCAAAAGGGACGAATATAAAAAAACAAAAACAATAATGGAATACAGAAGCATTAACGGTGAAAACAACAACAAGTGTCTTACGACTGATACAAGCAAACAAATTTTTTCTCTGGCGCATTGGAAAGGAGCCTTATCGGCGATGCCTATAGCGGCGGACGAAAACACGATGTAACACACGCTGGTGAGAAGCTGAAAGGCAGATTTCGGCCAGCAGTCACGTGACAGAAAGAGAGAAAAGAAAAGAAAGAGAAGCAAAGGAGAGAGAGAGAGAGGATATATATATATACACACATAATGTGGCACTCCATTGGTTACGACGATCTACGGAACAGCCTGCTCGTGAAATTAACATGCAAGTGGCCGAGCACTCTACAGACACGTGTAGCCTTAACGTAGAGTTCTTGGGGTGATTCAGCGTGACACAGAGTGTGACAACGCTGACCCTTTGAAATACAGAGTACAGTAGAAACAGGAAGAAAGAGTGAGAGAAATTTGTGGTGAAAGAGTATATCAAGGTTCGCCACCACCCCGTGCCGGAGCCTCGTGGAGCTTTAGGTGTTTTTGCGCAATAAACACCCCACAACGCCCGGTCCGGGAATTGAAACTGCGATCCTAAGACCGCGAGTCCGCTGCAATAAGGACTGAGCCATTGCGCTTCCGTATATATAATGTAGGTAGTGAGGGTAAATTCTAGATGTTTCCTCTTGAAGCTCGTCTGCTTATTTCATTATTACAATCAATATATACCTACGGCTGCTGCTGTACGTTAGTCAAAATACATATTGAAATTGAGAATCATGGAAATATTATTTGCAGAGTTACTGTATAACGAAACAGAAAAGTGGGGATTTTTTGGCATTATTTAGTCTCCATTACACGTGTTTCATTTGCTAATATGTGTAAGGTGTTTCCTGTTAGAAATTCGTCAGAGGGGGAAATTTATAATGTGTATGTGTGCGTGTGTGCGCGAGGGCACAATGAATAGATGTGTTATCCATGTTCCATTTGCATAAAATAACGAAGCTGAACCAGATAGATAGATAGATAGATAAATAGATAGATAGAAAGATAGATAGATAGATAGATAGATAGATAGATAGTTAGATAGATAGGTAGATAGATAGATAGATAGATAGATAGATAGATAGATAGATAGATAGATAGATAGATAGATAGATAGATAGATAGATAGATAGATGCGAATATTTGTATACATGCATACATATGTATGCGCGTGTATGTATGTATGTATGTATGTATGTATGTATGTATGTATTAAACATTGTAGGGGCATTTTTTATCTACATATATGTGTGTGTGCATGTATATATGTATATATATATATATATATATATATATATATATATATAGTTTGCTATGGTTTTTAACATCTTTATAGTCAACTCGCTGTTACACATAATCCGGTTATTCTTGGCTGTAACCCGTCTTGATATTTTTATGTATAATCTTTCATTAAACCGCGAATTCTCATCTTCATTTGAAAAGGATGTAGAAACGGAATCCATTTAATGCTTTCCAACAAAAGAAAACTAAAATTAAATTAATAAAAAGAAAAGAAAAATACGCTTCTCCAAATTTTTTCTTTTATGGTTTCTTACATAGATTACGACACGAGCAGGCTATATTTCTGTGTCGAACAAAAATTTATAGACAGATTGCTGATATACACATGGTTCATACATGCAAACATATATGTACATATATAGGGCGTCTCTAAAAATTGTATACACACTTCAAATGCTGAAAGCTCGCTTGGTTTTCATTTCTTTTTAGATTTAATCCATTGGAAGTAATCCTTTCTACTCTACGCAGAAAGCCTGGAACTTTGTGGGGAAAGGGCTAAGTGATTACATCAACCCCAATGTTTAACTGGTACTTGTTTCATCGACTCTGAAAGGATGAAAGGCAAAGTCGACCTCGGCGGAATTTGAACTCAGAACGTAGCGGCAGACGAAATACCTATTTCTTTACTGCCCACAAGGGGCTAAACACAGAGAGGACAAACAAGTACAGACAAACGGATTAAGTCGATTAGGTCGACCCCAGTGCTTAACTGGTTCTTATTTAATCGACCCCGAAAGGACGAAAGGCAAATTTGACCTCGGCGGAATTTGAACTCAGAACGTAGCGGCAGCCGAAATACTGCTAAGCATTTTGCCCGGCGTGCTAACGTAAGAAATATCACCAAACATTTTGTCCGACGTACTAACGATTCCGCCAGCTTGCTGCCTTAACCCAATGGAAATAATGAAAGGAGAAACACTAAGCTTTGGACAAAGGGAATTTTTTTCCTGAAGAACTAGTGAAAGTTTGAAAATTGCACTCGATGTGAAAATGCAGCTTAGGAGAGAGTTGCAAATAGATTCATCTTCGCAGATTACCCCCCAGTTGAATTAGTGCTAAGTTTGAAGCAGACGGAATTGTTCAGAATGCCCAGAAGAAACATTCTGAAAGAATGCGGACATCGAACTCCATAAAATGAAAGAAAAGGTAGGCTCTTTTCGGTTTGAACGGCAGCTTTTTAAAATAATTTCCACGAAACTAAACACTTTTAACTTCGTATACTGGTAGAATGTGATTATAAAACATCTATATCTCTTGGCTTTATTGAGAAAATTCTATAGTTTGTAAGATATTTGTTGTCTTTTACTTCAATTTCTGCAATTTCAACCAATCAATGACGTCTACTGAGGTGAAAACTTTCTGTGCCGTATGAATATGTCTCTCGTTTAAGAAACAGATTGGGTTTATTTACATTTCTGAAGAAAAAAAGATACCCTTCCCATACCCCTAACCCTAACTAACCCTAACCCTAAAACAGATTGAAATGCAACAGATCAATACTAGGGTCATAATTATGGGTGACAATTTCATATGACACCGCTAGAAAAAACTGCCTTTCAAACCAAAAAGATCCAAAAGGTATTATAAACATATTGCATAGAGTTCCAGAATCTCTGTGCAGAAAGCGATTTCTGTGATAGGAATCTCACAATCAAATGTCCAACGCATTTTGATGCAATATCAGTGGAAAATTTTCATTGAAAGAATAGTTCATTCTCTCAGTGGAGATGTTTCGAACGACGTTTAGAGTGTTGCAAGTTGTACGTCGCTAGATATGTAGAAGATGCACACTCTCCAACAAACACTTTTGGAATGAAGAGCTTACATTTAAATTAAATGAATGGCTCGAATAACTTCCACAGTTGCACTACTTAGGACCTGAATATTCTCATATCACAGAAGAACGCCATGTTAATTTATCAGGCGTCGGTGTATCTTATCTTCAAAAGAATTACTTGGAACATGTCTTTTTCAACGGTTCTACGGCAATTTATCACGCCAAGCATTCAAGAGGACTTCTAGTAGCATGTGGCACTCCTTCTCTACCATAGTAATGAGACGATCTACTTTGGTGAGCTTTTGCTAGGAAGATATTCAATAGAATAACCTGTGTATTTATCGGACAAAGTTTTACGGTACAAAACCGGCAACGCTCGACGAATTAAAGGCAGCTACTGAACGAGACTATGCAGAAATAGCAAATGAAATCTTTCTTGATGCTTGTGAAACCATTGCTTGGCATTACCAGCGGTGCCTAGATTAGAACTGCCATCAGTTTCAAAAGAGGTGTCCGTTAAACAAAAATTATATTCTCAAAATAGAGTCAAATTTGGGGAATGCGTTGTAACATATACTAACTTTATAATGCTTCAATGTGTATATACATATTTTCAGACACTCTATATACATACACACACACACACACACACACACATACATACATACATACATACATACATACATACATACATACATACATACATACATACATACATACATACATACATACATACATACATACATACATATGTCTGGTGACATTTCTTCCCGCTCGTTAGCAGTATTTCGTCTGCCGTTACGTTCTGAGTTCAAATTCCGCCGAGGTCGACTTTGCTTTTCATCCTTTTGGGATCGATAAATTAAGTATCAGTTACGCACTGGGTTCGATGTAATTGACTTAAGGAAATCACTACATACGACTAAAGCATTGTAAGAAGGACTGGTGGAATAAATTTGCATATTATAAACGGAGCTTATGTTTATCGATCAGTGAATTTGTATCTGACTGTATGTCAGTTGACATGGAAATAATTCTCAAGAAGTTGCTGTAGTTTAGTACTAGGACAGGTTAGATCAGTGATTCTCAAAGTGGGCTGTGAAATGTTCCAAGGGGGCGTTGAAGAAAAGCAAGGCGCTTATGGGGTAGCGATTCATGTAAAAATTGGGGCGATAATGGAGTGGCAATTCATGTAAAAACAACAAAATAATGGGTTCAATAGGTTAAGTTTTATTTGTGAAATACAGTTGCTTCGAGTTTGCTTCAGAAAGAGGTATCTCTCTGTGATGGTTAGTCGGGGTGGGACGGTAGGAATGTGACCTGGGTGTCAAAGGGAGGGCATCCCGAAAAAGTTTGGGAACCACTGGTTTAGATCGAAGAGACTTATGCTGAGGTACTTTGCAGCCTTGTTCATATTGTCTATTAATTAGACTTACTTCAACAAAGACTAAGTTAAGTTGTAGTTTTGTATCATAAAAACGTGGAAGCAAAATGCGCTAGGTGAGACAAAGTAGATTCCTAAAATTTCATAAACACAGGCACCTATTCATATAGTATCTTCTAGTGATAGCATGAGCCTTTTTGAAATAGTAGCTGAGGTACACCGCTGTCAGGTAACCCACTATCGAATTCCAGTACATAGGCAATTCTAAAGCTTTCATCTCAACGAGTGTTAGCCAACACAGTTGCATTTTACAATAATTCTATAATAAATAATATTGTGTAAATTAGAAAATTATTATTTGTAAATCTCACAACGAGAGATATTCAGCAACAGTACTTTCGAATAAAGATTATTTGCCAACATAACATGGCAGTCCTGGTTTAGGACGAATGTTGCTGTAATTTAGCCCCAGGAGACATCGTCTCCAGCTGGCTATACGAACAATTGTTCTGTGCGAACAATTATTCTGTGCTGATGAAGGGAAATAACCCGGAAATCGCGATACACAGATATTGTTTTGAGCTGAGTGGGGATACTAGATTCCCTTGTTCGAAAATATAAGGACACAGATCGTGTCGCGTGGCCAGCTGGAGACGATGTCTCATGGAGCTAAATTACAGCAACATTCGTCCTAAACCAGGACTGCCATGTTATGTTTGCAAATAATCTTTACTCCTAATATGCTGTACTTAAAGAATTAATAGGAAGTGTTGTTGTTGTTGTTGTTGTTGGTGGTGTGGATTAGCTCGTAATGTACGAAACGCTTCTTTTTTCGCTATGTACACTAATTGAACTTAAGTAAATGTAAGAGGCTACCCTCAACTTAAGATGATTTTTTTAAATGCAACGTAATAACAATGCGGATGTTCACGAGAGATTTATGTGAGCAACATCGGGAAGCTGAAACGCAGCAGCTCTGTGGGTAGGATGGTGCTTTGATCTCAGTAGGCTCAAACATAGGAGATTTGCGAAAGTCACAAAAGCATGCATACATGATGATTGTGGACTTCTTAATCAAGTGTAACTATTCCCAACATCAACACTGACAGAGCGCATAAACATGGACGATAATCTAGTTAAAACTAATAACACACACCATACAAGAAATACACCAAATGACATTAACTTCGTATAATTTAACGACTTCAATGATATTTACAATTTAATTATTGTTGTGTGGAAACGAAATGAAATGCTTAATGAAAGACAAATACAAACGCCGGGAACTCTTACCTCAAAAAGTCTTGTTGCGTTGTAAGCGGCGACTGGCTAAGAAAGACTTAAACTCAAAGAAAAATCATACATACATACACACACACACTTACATACACATACATACAAACATATGATAGCAAAGTGGCTGAGTCGGATAAAATGACTCGCGATGTTTTCTTCTGACTCTCGGTGCTTTGTGTTCGAATTCTGTAGGGATCAGCTTTGTCTTTTATACTTTTGAAACCAATAAAAAATACCAATGTCGAAAACTGAATTAGTAGAACTGTCCGAACATCGAGTAGAAATGCCTTGAAATGACTTCTCTGGTTTCTTACCTTTTCACTGTAAAGACGCGTGGCCTAGTGGTTCGGGCAATCGGCTCACGATCGTAAAGTCGTGAGTTCGATTCCCAGAGGCGTGTTGTGGCCTTGAGCAACACACTTTATTTCACGTTGCACCAGTTTGCTCAGCTGGCAAAATTTAGCTGTACCTGTAATTAAAAGGGCCGGCCTTGTCACATTCTGTGTCATGCTCAATCTGGCTCCGGCAGGGTGTGGTGGCGAACCCTGCTGTACTCTTTCACCACAACTTTCTCTCACTCTTTCTTCCTGCTTCTGTTGTACCTGTATTTCAAAGAACAAGCCTTGTCACAATTTGTGTCACGCTGAATCTCCCCGAGAACTACGCTAAGGGTACGCGTGTCTGTGGAGTGCTCAGCCACTTGCACGTTGATTTCACGGGCAGGCTGTTCAGTTCATTGGATCAACTGGAACCCTCGTCATCGTAACCGACGGATTACCAGTTTTAGTAACACATGCGATGGCACTGATGCCATATTTTATCGCTCCTTACCTGTTTCTCCAGCATCAGCGGTGGTATAGTAGACCTGCATGAATAGATAACGGTTGGTTTTCCACAGAACATCTGGATCATCCCTGCATTCCGGAGAGAAAATTCCCAGTTACGAAAACCCAACAATATTTAGATTTGAACTCAGAAAAATCCATCATGTATTTTTTTCTTGTATATGTTTCAGCTATTTGACTGCGGCCATACTGGAGCACCACCTTTAGTCGATCAGATCGATCCTAGGACTTATTCTTTGTAAGCCTAGTACTTATTCTATCGGTCTCTTTTGACAAACCGCCAAGTTACGGAGACATAAACACACCAACATATTGTCTATATGTGTATTTGTGTGTGTGCGTGTGTGTATGTTGTGTGTGTGTAGTGAGGGCGCGTGGCTTAGTGGTTAGGGCATTCGGCTCATGATCGTAAGATTGTGAGTTCGATTCCCGGCGACGCGTTGTGTCCTTGAGCAAGACACTTTATTTCACGTTGCTCCAGTCCACTCAGCTGGCAAAAATGAGTTGTACTTGTATTTCAAAGGGTCGGCCTTGTCACTCTCTGTGTCACGCTGATTATCCCCGAGAACTACGTTAAGGGTACACGTGTCTGTGGAATGCTCAGCCATTTGCACGTTAATTTCACGAGCAAGCTGTTCCGTTGATCGTATCAGCTGGGACCCTCGTCGTCGTAACCGGCGGAGTCTTTAAGAAATGTTGTGTGTGTATGTGCGTGTATGTGTCCGTGCGCGTGTGCGCGCTCGTGTGTGTGTGTGTTTGCTGTAGACCGGTGTTTTGACTTGAACATTTGACTGTTATTTCTAACAAGTCACGTGCCATATAAAATATTCGTATATAGTCTATGTGTGTATTTGTGTGTGTGTGTGTATGTATGTATGTATGTGTGCGTGTGTGTATGTTGTGTGTGTGTATGTGTGCGTGTGTGTGTGTGTGTGTCTGTGCGTGTGTGTATGTGTGTGGTGTGTGTGTGTGTGTGTGTGCGTGCGCGTGTGTGTTTCCTGTAGTCCAGTGTTTTGGCTTGAACATTTGACTGCTATATCTAACAGATCACGTGCCTTATGAAATATTCGTATGTTGTCTATGTGTGTATTTATGTGTGTGCATTTGTGTGTATGTATGTTTGTGTGTGTGCTCGCGCGTGCGTGCGTGCGTGCGTGCGTGCGTGTATGTATGCGTGAGTAAATTTTCCAAAAGGCAAAAGTTACAATTTGGCCAGCTAGCTAACTAAAATGATCGTTTAATTAAAAGGAAAAGCCAGATTTCAGAAGGTGCCATTTATCTGATTAAGATCTTGCTAATATATTTCAGAGATATTGTTACTACGAGTAATAGCTGAAAAACAAAATCTCTCCACGATGGGAATTAAATCCGCAAAAAAAGAACTTTACAGAAATAGATTCTAAGAATTCTACGTAGAAACAAAATAAGTGGCATAGAAACTATAGCATTACATTTTCGCTCTTAATAGTTTCTTTTGAAATACCATATATTTATAGGAACTACATTCGTTTGTGAATTGAGAAATGGATGTTATCGTTGGCACTAGTTCTGTTTTTTATCATTGGTTCTCTTGTGACTAATTAGTATTTTTTTCTCTCGCATTAATGTATGAATGTAGTATAATTCTCTTAAGGGTTTAGTCACGAGGGAGGATCAGCTGCGTTATGTTTTTACAATGTTGTGTGGTGTTGTCATGGTGATGTGTGTTGTGAAGATTTAGGTTGACGTCTGATGAACAAAGAAAAACATGAGCAGGCTAAGAATTGTGGTGCGTTGACCAATTCCTCCTTGTTTTGAAATATATATCTGTGTGTATGTAGTACAGTTATTTCACGAGTTTAGTCACGGGAAAAGACCCAGTGTTCATCGTCTTCGCAAAGTTCTTTTTATTCTCTTTCTGGTGAGATTGATTTAGTAATGTGCAATGTGAACATCTGGGGGTCGAAGTTTGGAGAACAACAAAAAACGGGGACCAGCAAAGAATTATAGTTGGAGGCATATGGCCTAGTGGTTAGAGCAGCGGACTCGCGGTCGAGGGATCGCGAGTCCGAATCTCAGACCGGGCGATGTGTGTGTTTATGAGAGAAACACCTAAGCTCCATGCGGCTCCGGCAGAAGGTAATGGCGAACTTCTGCTGACTCTTTCGCCACAACTTTCTCTCACTCGTTCCACCTGCATCTTGCAGCTCACCTGCGATGGACCGACATCCCATCCAGGTGGGGAGCTATACGCCAAAGAAACCGGGAAACCGGCCCTTATGAGCCAGGTGTGGCTCGAGAAGGAACTAACAAAAAGAAAGAATTATAGTGGGATGACATTTTGTGGAAGAAGTTGTTAGATCAGTTTCTGCTAGGTCAGAAAGAGAGAGAGGGGGGAAGAGGAGAGAGGGGGGAGAGGAGAGAGTGGGGAGAGCAGAGAGTGGGGAGAGCAGAGAGAGAGTGAGAGAGATCCTACGACTGAAGAAAAGATGCTGCCAGTTGGACCAGAATGTTTGTTCTACATATATATAAGTAGTTAAAATTAAATAAGAGTAGAAATTGATATTAATCAATTAAAGCCAGTGGCTTAGTATATTTTAAAAATCCGAAGATTAAAAATTGTGTTACATACAAAATTAAGAGGAATGACCACTAAAGCGGACACCCAATATGCTAAACATAGACGTCAAATCGCCATTACCTCGAAGAATGTGTTCTCAAGAAAAATCTCAGCATTCTTCGTGGTAATGACTATTTGACGTCTATGTTTAGCATATTAGGTGTGCACTCTAGTTGTCATTCCTCTTAATTTTGTATATAAGTAGTTATTTTAATTATCGCTTCATCAAATATTTAGCCTAATTGATACATAATTATAAAATACATACTACATTAATATATTTTTCTTGATAAATGTAAATATAAAACAGAAAAGTATTTGAGCATCAACAGTACTGTGGAGACTTACTGGTCTTCCACAGAAAAACTTGACTCCATGCTAGCAACTTTAACTGAATCTTCCTACGTGCAAAAATCTAAGACGAGCCAATGGTATCTCTTATTTGTAATGTACAGTACATTTAATCATAAAGCATATTATCATTCTGTGTAGAATCACATTCTCAAAACACTTTACATAATCTCCCCGAAGCGACCTCAGTATTTAGATAATGATTACATTCTACTGTTGCTGTATTTACACCCAATTCGCAGGTGGAACTGCATTCAGTTTGCTTTAGATACACTCCCGTATTTCTTCTTTATTTCAGACATGTCAGCAGATACTATAGTTTCATTTCTTTCTATATTTAATCACAATGCATAAAGTTTTATTTGTATCTTTAAATATAACGAATAACGTTTAATTGATGTAGCTAATTATGAAACTAAGTTTAACACATAAGCATAAATTTTGATTGGTATATTTAATTAATAACCATAAAATTTAATTAGTAGCGGGGACTGCAGTCTGATGCTTGCATGCATACAGTTGATTGTTGGAAACATGATGGTACCATCTGATGTTCTCGATGGTTCTCAGAGCTCTGCAATCGAAGCCGTCGATCATCTTCGCCAGAGTCTTCGAGAAGGGCCACGTTTTTACTCCATAGTGAAGAGTGGAAAGAGCCGATACGTTGTAGATGCGGAGCTGCATCTTCTGGAAGATAGAGAAGTAACACCAAAAGAGCTTCCATAGGAAGTATATGACCCCGGCAGCCAGACTATACCAGTGGTTGATCTCCGGGGTCAGGTCTCAATTTTTTAGGATATTAGGCATAAATGGATGAACGCCAACTTGGGTGAGATTAGTCTGATGCTTAAAGACCCGAAACCCCACTGAAACCCCATAAACATCACTGATGATGCAATCCCAGAGTATGCATGCGATGTATCTTAAAACTAAACGAGAGATCCACCATTTTCGCTAACTTGCAGACCTAGTGTTAGACCGTAAATAAACAGGAAATTGCTACAGTTTCTTCTCACCCGAGAAGAATATAATAAAATATTTTCTGGATTGCCACGGTTGTATTATATTCTTTTCTTCGCCTTCATTCTACCGGTTTACTTGTTTAAGTCAATGGAATTTGGGCATGCTGGCACACCGCCTCAGTCTGTAACAACCACCTACCCTGTGGAGACACATGGCCTAGTGGTTAGAGCAGCGCACTCGCGGTCGAGGGATCACGGGTTCGAATCTCAGACCGGGCGATGTGTGTGTTTATGAGCGAAACACCTAAGCTCCATGCGGCTCCGGCAGAAGGTAATGGCGAACTTCTGTTGACTCTTTCGCCACAACTTTCTCTCACTCTTTCCTCCTGCATCTTGCAGCTCACCTGCGACAGACCGCCAAGAAACCGGGAAACCGGCCCTTATGAGCCAGGCATAACTCGAGAAGGAACAAACAAACAAAAAAGCAACTACCCACCCACTCTTCAGTACCATTTTCGTAAGTATCGTAGATATCGTACCCATTTCTTTTTGCCAGACCTTCTCTGTTACGGAGTCGTAAATAAATGGGGGTTGTCAAGCTTTTGGAAGACAAACATAAAGACACAGGTGAGCGCGCATGCACGCGCACAAAAATCAAACACACATACATAAATACATGCATATATACAAATATACATATGCATACATAGTTCAAATTTACAGAAAGCAAAAGACGAAGACAAGTGAAGGAACAACAAGCAGGTGTATTAGGTTACAATTCGGGAGGAATGAAAAAGACTTTGACGTTTCGAGTCAATTCTCTTCAACAGAAAGGATTAAGAGAGGGGGAAAACGGGGAGAGGGAAATATTTAGGGATTAACGGTTCAGCATGATGAAAATGTGCGTGTGTATATGTATATATACACATATATATATATGTCTGTGTATATATATATATATACATTACTCTCTTACTCTTCTACTTGTTTCAGTCATTTGACTGTGGCCATGCTGGAGCACCGCCTTTAGTCGAGCAAATCGACCTCAGGACTTATTCTTTGTAAGTCTAGTACTTATTCTATCGGTCTCTTATGCCGAACCGACAAGTTACGGTGACGTAAACACACCAGCATCTGTTGTCAAGCGATGTTGGGGGGACAAACACAGACACACAAACATATACACTCGCATATATATATACATATATACGACAGGATTCTTTCAGTTTCCGTCTACCAAATCTACTCACAAGGCTTTGGTCAGCCCGAGGCTATAGTAGAAGAC
Organism: Octopus sinensis; assembly: GCF_006345805.1. NCBI lineage: Eukaryota > Metazoa > Mollusca > Cephalopoda > Octopoda > Octopodidae > Octopus > Octopus sinensis. The sequence continues at coordinate 35,718,349 of NC_043011.1, read as the reverse complement.
ACTTGCCCAAGATGCCATGCAGTGGGACTGAACCCGGAACCATGTGGTTGGGAAGCAAGCTACTTAACACACAGCCTCTCCTACATATATATATATATATGTATATATATATATATAAAGTAACAAACTGAGGAAAATAAATCCTTCAAAGGGGTGTGTTAAACATCCGATTCACTGGTACTTCAGTTGGATACCATATAAATATAAATATAAATCATAAAGGTAAATTAAATATAGAGATATACTATTGACAATCCAATAATTTTCTTATATTACAATATTACATTAAATATTATGAATATAGTATAACATAACATAACATAATATATATAACATTAATGATTATAAAAACCAGAAAAGGCCAACAAATTGTTTCGACTTATATTTTTTCTGATATATATCATCACAGTCCTATTATATAAAGTCACTTTATGTATAATGGGACTGTGATGATATATATCAGAAACAATATATGTCGAAACAATTTGTCGGCCTTTTATGGTTTTTATAATCATTTATGTTATATAATATCATGTTATGCTATGTTATATTATATTCACAGTGCTTAATGTAATATCGTAATATAGATAAAGTAATAATTGGATTGTCAATATCTCTATATTTAATTTACCTTTATATATGTATGTATGTATGTATGTATATATATATATTATATATATATATATATATATAGTGGTTACCAGTGGTTGCTTTTTTCCATGGGTGCGTGTAAGTATTTCATTTATTTCTTATCGTATTTTCTACTGAAGGGGGAAAAATCCATAGGATTAATCCCGAAATTGATTCAATATAGAAATAACGAACTGTTTTTTAAAAATTCTCTTGGCTAGAGCTTTCCCGATTTCGGTACGACATGTATTTATAGTAAGTGTATAATGATATGTGAAAATTGACGATTTAAAGTCTGTCATCAGCATATTGGCATGAAATAATTTCTATTGCCCTGTTTATAAGTTGTTTATATATATATATATATATACATATATATACATATATACATATATAAATATATATATATATACATATATATATATAATATATATATATACATATACATATATATATACATAGATATACATACATATATATATATATATATACATATATATACATATATATACATATATACATATATATACATATATATATATATACATATACGTTACTTAGCGGTTCGGCAAAAGAGACCGATAGAATAAGTACTGGGCTTACAAAAGAATAAGTCCGGGGTCGAGTTGCTCGATTAAAGGCAGTGCTCCAGCATGGCCACAGTCAAATGACTGAAACAAGTAAAAGAGTAAAGAGTAAGAAATAGATACTATAATATACATATATATATATATATATATACATATATATTATTACATATATATATAATATATATAATATATATTACATTATATATCATATATATATATATATAATATATATATATATATTCATATATATATATATATACACATATAATATATACATATATATATATATATATTATCATATATATATATAATATATAATATATATATATAGATATATATATATGTATGTATGTATGTATGTATATATATATGTGTGTGTGTGTGTGTGTGTGTGTGTGTGTGTGTTGTGAGAAAGAGAGAGAAACAATAAGTTCAAGCAGAACAATTCAAACTTTTTGAGGAGGCCATAAAGAGAAAATATTTCTTATGAAATTTCATCATATCCAAAAAAAATAGTCAGCTAGAACAAGCAATTAAAGTATGAGAATAACAAGTACAAAGTTTGTTATAGGTATGTATAAGATAAAATCTTATATAAAACACTATAAACAACTATAAAAATGGAGAAGAGATGTTAAAAGTTCAAAATATAATTTAGTATTCACATACGAACCTTTCAAAGGGCAATACAAATATGTTAGAAGAAATAATTATAATGATAATAGTTAAAGTTATGTATTGCAATTCTGGTCAGTGTAAAGAATTTTAGGAAAACATCAAAAAAATTATTAGCAAAAAATATTAATGAGGAAAAACAAATAGGGTAATACGGACAATCTGACCGGATATTTACAAATAACTTGTAAAAGGAAAAAAGGAAAAGATATGAAAGCCAGGACATGTCAATGTATATTCATGTCTATCTGTGCAAAAAAAAAAACTATAAATTAATTTGGCCAACGGATTATATATATTATATATATTACGGCAGACGTCCACACTGTTTTCACCCCCACTGAATTCGTTGACAAGGCATTAGACAACCAAGAACTATAGTAAAAGACACTTGCTTAAGGCACCGCGCTGCGGGACTGAACTCGAGACCGCATGGTTGCGTGGGCTTTCTTGCAGATTTGGATGAGGCCACTGTTCTTTCCAGCAGTGTTTTTTCAGGTCATTCATAGAGTTTCTGCATGTCTCACAGAAAATAAGTAGCATGGAAAACATACCTCAGTATACGAGGTTAAAAGAATGCAGAGTGGTGTCTTCTGCATAGATGTGTATGTACGTTTGTGTGTGCAAGTAATAGAACGTCGGTCATTTTCGTGCTGAAAGAAGTGTGTGGAAGATATGAATGAGTTATGATGTACCTATGAGTTGATAGAATATGGGTGTACTGTTGCAGGAAACTTAAAATCCAAAAGAGTATGCGTATTGAACTTATAAACAATCAGCTTTGCTGGAAAATTCTTGTCGCTCGTGTAGCGGAAATCTTTGCTGGTATTATATACAACACGGTGGCATTCGTCGAGATTCAAAAACATAAAAGAACGAGGCAAATATGGAGAGCATCAGAAAACAAAACTCTTGTGGGTCTGACAATTTAGAAATCTGTTGCTCGCTGAATACGGAAAAGAAAACCAGATAATAAATGAACTTGTGTCTTCGAAATTCGAGCTTGATACGAAAGTTGTAATTTATTTTTTTAACTTCTACCCTAAAAGACAAATGCATAACACATCTTAAATCATTTATATGTGTTAGCGCTATACACACTCTTTTATAAGGAAGTGTTTCGTTAATTTTTCTATGAAGTGGAGAAAATAGCAACTGCATAAGAAAATGAAATACGAAAATTCTAGAAGTTTCAAAGGAATCTTAGATTTATGCTATCTTCTTTTTATAAAATTCCTGCACAGCTAAATAATCTCTATCTTTAGAGTCATGGAACAAATCAAATTATGTACCAAATACCAAATGTTATTTACTGTTGTGAAAGCCAAAACCTTTAAGATGAAATTAGAATTTTTCGGAGGTTAACCATTGAAATCGAATTACATCATCTCCAACCCCATCCATAACTCATAGAATATCCCTCTGTGCAAATACGCCAAAGTAGAATGAGAATATTGATGGCAAACTGATCTTTTGATTGAAGAATTTGACAGATTTACTTTGTCTATAAATGCCAAAACATTTGCAGTTGGAGGTTATTCAATTCCAACGTTCGGCAGTGAACCAAAATAATTTCTGAGAACTAAAACCTTGCGGGACATCTGCAAAAGTTTTGGACAGGTAAAATATTACCTTTCCAAATCTTAGCTGAAATATTTCCATATCTGAAGAATTATTCGACATAAGATAATAAATTTTCGTTCTTCTGTACTCAGCCTCTGAGATGAGAAATGCTTCAATACTTACGTTTCCTTCAGTTTGATTTTCTCTTCATCTGAAAAATTATAATCGTATTAAAAACAAATCATCTCAGAGATTTAGACAGTATTTCACTCAAAATCTAGAAAATAAATAGATGGAAGCATAAGAAAAGAAAAAAAAAGGAGAAAAAGCAAGAAACATTAGTCTCTAAGGAATGGACATTTGGAAGACACATTGCAGCATCTACATCAAATATAACGCCTCATTTTGACAAGCTACTTACTGGAAAGAGATGTAATATTTTTTTCCCTTTATCTTTGCAAAGTGGTTTTTAAAAGAACAAATATTTTCTTTAAACAGAAGAAAATTTATATTTATGTTTATATTTCCATGTCAGCTAATTCATAATTCATTCGTTTCTGTGTTCTCTGTTTGAATCAACACATAATAGTGAAAAAATATCTGAAATATTGGTGGGAGTGAACGGTTGTGGTGGAGAAAGGATTGACCTGCTAATTGAAAATAACTGAAGATTATTTCCATACGCGTCTTAAGTACGTCACCTGCCTCTAGAATATGTTGGGTATCGTCCATGTTAATGTAACACAGGTTTTCACTGTTGAAGTATCAGGATCCATGTTAACGAACTGTTCCCCTTTAATATAATGCTGAACTCTACATAGTGTTTACATTATTTACATTCGATGGATATTTGTCCTCATCTTGTTTGTTGTTAACACAACGTTTCGGCTGATATACCCTCCAGGAAAATTCTGCCTGAAGAATTATACATACATACATATATATATATATATATATATATATATCAAGTCTATATACGAGCAGTTGTCCCATCTTACTGGAACCATGTGTGAGGATTTTCTTTGAATGGCCTTCACGTTCCCCAGACTTGACCCGCTAGATTTGTTCTTCTGGGGATACCTGAAAAGGAGGGTTTACATCAAAAAACGGAGACACTGGTGCAACTGAAGGAGAGCATTAATAGAGAAATCTGAGAAGTGGGCTCTGAAACTCTTTTAGGTGCTTTATGGTGCAAGTGTTGAAAAGAGCACGGGTGTGCGAAGCGAAAAATGGGTGCCATTCAAGCCTTGTGTGTGTTGTGTGTGTG
>NC_043011.1:35668624-35711124 GCF_006345805.1 Octopus sinensis | reverse complement strand
ACACACATTATATATATATACATGTTCTGTAAATAATAATAATAATAATAATAATAATAATAATAATAATATTTTATAAGCTTAAAGCATATAAGCGATCACCGTGAAACGACTAAAGAAAATAGAATATTATTGGGGCATATAAACCTTCGAGGGTAAAAACATATCAGACTATTTTCTCTAGTCATTAAACTTATAACGGCCATCACCTATAAATTTCACACACACTCACATCGGCAACAATCGTCAATTTCTTGAAAATGGGGTCATAACCCCGAAATATTGAATACAAGGTAAGTCTACATTAATTCACATATTTGTTTTCTTGTGGTTTACCTTGCATTTACTTCACATAGTTTTGGCCTTTATACATTATTATTATCATTATTTACAGAACTGCTTAACAAAAACCTTCGCATATACATACTTACATACATATGTATATATATAATATATATATATATATATATATATAATATATATATATATAAATTACATATATATACGTATATACGTGTGTGGCGTTTGTATATATGTGTGTATAATATATATATATATAATAAGAAAAATGGAGAAAACCACAGTTTTCACAAAACTATAACTTCTTTTTTTTTTTAAGCATTCTGACACCCCCCGCCTTCTAATTGCATCTACTCGTCAATAAATTGTAGTATTCCCTAGATCATTACTAGCTCACTCTTTTAACTACCGACTCTGTAGCCTCTGATGATAAATTATTTGTTCTTAACATATTGGGCTCCTAGACTATTTGTCTAAGCCATGTTTTCTTTCCTTTTCCATCTTCCTTTTGGTTATGCTGTATGCTCTTGTTTTTCACTATGAAGAAGCTCCGTTGCCTTAATTCATATGCCCTATGGAGATAAAGAACTTTATCCTCGCATTTATTCATAGACTGCATTTTGGCAATCCGATCAGTAACAGCCGCAAGATAAGTTACGTCACCTATTTTCTTATTTTATGCTTTGTATTAAAAAATAAGCTATAAATGTGGTCCAATCGATGTGTTGGTTAATCTGTGGTTTTCTCCATTTTCTAATTATTTGCATTGGTTCCTGATAAACTCTTATTTATCCAGTTGTTATCTGCAATCTACGTGTATGGTGTGTCTGCTCACCAATGACCAGGGGTAATACAGTTAACGGATACCGATAGTATATACGGATATTTTATCCCTTAGTCTGTTACTATAACCGCTAACTCTACATATATATATATATATATATATATATATATATAAACATATATATAGATATAGTGGGGAAACATCACAACCATGTGCTGAGAGGAATTCTTTGGTCTTTCAGTAAATTAACAAAAGCAAAGTTTCAAGGAAACGTTAGCCATTTTTCTTATTATCCTTGGGTAGCAACTATTATTTCTTGTTTGCTTACCCCAAGACAGTATGAAAAATGGCAAACATTACCTTGAAACTTTGCGTTTGTTAATTTATTGAAACACCAAAGAGTTCCTCTCGAAACATGGTGGTGATGTTTTCCCACTACTCCAGCTCGTGATGGGAGATGCACATAGTGTGATCAAGCAATTCACTAGCAAATACAGTAACCCCTCGACTATCGCGGTTGTTACGTTCCAAAAATCCCCGCGATAGGTGAAAATCCGCGAAGTAGAAACAGTACTGTACTGTATATATATATTTTTTTTCCATTATATTTATAATTTGTATATATTTATTTTATTATAAATACAAAGCAACACCGCGGAGGAATCGGCATAAGCTTAAATAATAAACCGCGATAAGTGAAACGCGATGTGGCGAGGGGTTACTGTATGTGGTATTGAACAGAATATTTGTTATGATGATATTTTTGTTTCAGCTACTCAGTGTTGAATCTGTCTGAAATGTAATGGGAAATAGGTCAGTTTCAAAACATTGATGTCCAGGTCACAAAAGCAAAGTTTGGGGGAATAGTAGTTATTTCCTTTGATTTCTAGAAATTCTAAACATTTCGTTACACAGTGTACTAAACACACACACACATTTAAATGTATATATACATATATACTTATATATATTTATGTGTGTGTGTGTGAGAGTGTGTGTAAAATACATATGCCTTTTGATTTGATTTTTTCTATAAAGTAAAGCTTCAGGGTAAATTCAAACCTAAATTCGAAGTTCCTATCGATCTTCTTGTGAAGTTAAATGAATATGATATGGAACTGTACTGAAAAATAGTGAGTCATCCTCGATGTTCGAGTGTTCTTATGTAAAACTTTACATTTACAAGATTTTGCAGCAAGATGTTTTATGTGGATTTGCGTGTTGAAACAAATCTTGTTTTGTCTACGCAGAGTTGTTATACCAACAATAATAAACACAAGATTAGATTTACAAAAATAAAATCAGATCATATATATATTGTGTGTGTGTTTGTGCATGTATATATGTATGTATGTATATATGCTGTTATGCGGATGCATACAGATTAGTACATTTGTATATATCTGCATCTATGTTTGTCTAAGTGTATGTGTTTATTTATGTACGTGTGTGTATACATGTGTATATATGTATGTATACACATATTCTAGTGTGTGTGTCTGTTTGTCTGTCTCTGTCTGTGCGTGCTTGTGTGAAGTCGAAGGAAATGCCGGGCGGCTTCGATTCCCAAACCTCGACAACAGCCACTAACTCACGAGCTGCTGCCGGCAAAACTTTGAAGTCACAATCAACCTCCGTTACTTACAAGTAAAATTTTTAGCCTCTACATTTACATCGAGTACTTTATCAGTAACTGCTACCTGTTGTTTTTTAAGCTGTCTCAAAACACATCTTTACTGTGTGCGTGTGTAAGATTACACACACACACACACACACACACACACACACACACACACACACGCGCGCACTCACGCACACACACAGACACATATATATATATATGTATGTAACTGTATAAGTATAGTTATATATGCTTATATATATATAAATGCATATATATATATACATATATATATCTATATATGTATTTATATATATATACACATCTATGTATATATGTATATATACATATACACATCTTCATATATACACAGACATACATGTATACATGTATAGTATAGCTATTCATGCATACCTATATATATATATATATATATATATATATATATATATATATATTATATATATATATATATATATATATATACATATATATATATATATATATTCACACACATATATAGACACATACATGCGTGATTGTAAGTCTGTGCGTATGTATATGTCAGTTCATATATGAATAGTCATATATATATATATATATATATATACACTTATGTACACATATAGGTATACATGTATGCATATATGTGCATATGTATATATCTGTTTGAATTTGTTTACATGCTGAGGACATGTTTGCATGTAGAAACACATGTGGAATTTAGTAGAGTGCTGTCTGACGTAGTAACCGAATGTAACTTTAAACGAAAAGGTTAAGAAATTTATTGTGTATTATGAATATGGATAGGAGAGGGAAAAGAAACGTTACAAATGACTGAAATCACGACTTACCGCAATAATTTTTTTTTTCTTTTTCACGATATTGATGTCTTCACACATTTTACTTCGCCACGTACGAAGCTAATATTGTCACCATGCTGAATAATTTTAGTATACCTTCGTCTTCTAAATAAACAAAATTGTTACTACAGGTATGTCAACCATAAATCGAACGATTGTATGCTTAACCATTTTTGTCAGTGGTACTCTTTTACTCTTTTACTTGTTTCAGTCATATGACTGCGGCCATGCTGGAGCACCGCCTTTAATCGAGTAACTCGACCCCAGGACTTATTCTTTTGTAAGCCCAGTACTTATTCTATCGGTCTCTTTTGCCGAACCGCTAAGTAACGGGGACATAAACACACCAGCATCGGTTGTCAAGCAATGCTAGGGGGACAAACACAGACACACAAACACACATACGTATACATATATATATATATATATACATATATACGACAGGCTTCTTTCAATTTCCGTCTACCAAATCCACTCACAAGGCATTGGTCGGCCCGGGGCTATAGCAGAAGACACTTGCCCAAGATGCCACGCAGTGGGACTGAACCCAGAACCATATGGTTGGTTAGCAAGCTACTTACCACACAGCCACTCCAGCGCCTGGTAGTGTAGTATTTGTGAATGAACTGACTACGATTTCTTGCAAATTGAACAACCATGTTTGAGACTTCCAAGCTAACTCCTGTAAATAAAAAAAATAATAATAAATGCGCCCTTTTAAAGCCTAGCCAAGCTCATGGGCCCGGTTTCCCGGTTTCTATGGCGTATGTGTTCCCAAGCTGGACGGGACGCCAGTCCATCGCAGCGTTACTCATTTTTGCCAGCTGAGTGGACTGGAGCAACGTGAATGGAGGTGTTTTGCTGAAGAACACAACGTGTCGCCCGGTCCAGGCGACTTATAATACGCACTGAATAATGTTTTTTCAATGTTTAGCTATTACAAATCACATTCGAAAACTAATGGGAAACAACGCTACACTATAAATACAAGTTTTTAAGTAATGCCAACAGCACAAAACACGTTAATATATTAACCATATATGTGTCTGCATGTTCGCAAATATGTGTGTGTGTATATTCTTTTACTTGTTTCAGTCATTTAACTGCGACCATACTGGAGCATCTGCCCCTCTCTCCTCCGTCCACGTGACTGGTGTCCGGCTAGCCATGATCTTTCTTTCTGCCTACCATCGCCTATGTTCCTGCCATTAGGCTTTCACTTCATACACGCTAGCTCAATTTGATTCGTTCTCAGCCGAAAGACACCTGTTGTTATGTTCTTGTTGTCTGTATTTGTAATTGTATACTATGTTCTCCGGATTTTGTCCTTTTGCCGTACACATTCGTTAGCTTTCTTACAAAAAGATCCAATGCTGAGACCTTTAGTGGGGCAACCAGTTCGAACTGTCTCATGTATAACTGCCCGAAACGCTAACGATATCTGGTAAATTGACTGAAGAAAAAGGCCACGAATGGCCCGTCCTTTTTTCCTTATCCTTCTAATTGTTGTTTCTCTTGTCTATTGTCCGGATGTTTTATTGTCCTCTATTGTTTTTGTTTCATTTATACATATATATATATACATACATATATATATATATATATACATATATATACATGTACATATATATATACACAAATATACATATATTTTATACGTATATGCATATATACATAAATATATATACATATATATTTATATATGTATGTATGTATATATACATATATATATATATACATATATATATATATATATATATAATATATATATATATATATATTATTTTATTATTTTACTTGTTTCAGAGTCATTTGACTGCGGCCCTACTGTAGCACCCGCCTTGAAGTGTTTTAGTCGAACAAATCGGCCCCAGGACTTATTTTTAAAGCCTAGTATTTATTCTAGCCGTCTCTTTTGCCGAACCGCTAGTTTACGGAGATCAAAGAACACCAACACCGGTGATGGTGGGGGAACTAACACACACACACACACACACATTTATATATGTGTGTGTGTGTGTGTGTGTTTGTGTGTGTGTTTGTGTGTGTGTGTGTGTGTGTGTGTGTGTGTGTGTATGTGTGTGTGTGCGTGTGTATGATGGGCTTGACTTTGGTCGGCCCGAGGCTATAGTAGAAGACACTTGCCTAAAGTGCTGCGCAGTGCCACGCACTGAACCCAGAACCACCTGGATGAGAAGCAAGGTTCTTATCACACAGCCACACCTGCGCTTATATATATATATAAACATACAATTAACATATTTTTGAAATTGTATCTAACTTATCTGTCTTAACATGCACCTGACATAAGTTGAGTTGTGTCCAATCATTAATTCCACAGCAGTAGCCTCATTAGTGATGTTTCCAAAGAAATATATAGCTTTCACAGACAAGCTTGAATTCTATAGATTACAAGAGAAGTTACATCATATCAACATAAGCAGCATCCCTTCACATCCTAAACATTTCTCACCAGCACATACACCTACTTCACGAAGCCAGCAGCACCAACCTATCTACTGACATCACGTTCTACTCTACACACCTAACTACCACAATTACTTGACAAATAATCCCCTAACTTCCCTTAGACCACATATCACATATTATCACAGTATATTCTCATATAAACAGAAAGAAAGAAAACACACAATTTCGGTGGATGGGGGGGGGGGAATTGAAGAACAAGAATACAGAATGGAAATGCTTCAACCAAGAAACAGAATCAACAAAGTTTACAGAATTAAAACAGCACGAAAATCACCAGCAGAGATACAAAATAATTATAGACACATTAAAAAAAGAAAACGCATCCAAAAAAGCAACGCAAGATACACAGGTCCAATTACAGATCGGGAAGAGACGCCTTTAATTAGAATATACCAACACCATAAAGAAAAACCAAATGAAATGCAAAATCAAACCAACGAAGAACCAAACGGAAACGAGAAAGCATTTGCTTGTATCTCGTATAAACTAGAAAAACAAACCCTAAAAAACACCGTGTAAACTGGAACCAGCATTAACTAGAACGGTTAACAATATTTCACAATGTCGCAATAACAGTCTTAAATAATATTTTCCGTTGCAATATCAAACAAATGATTTTTTACTGATTTCGAAGATCAATCCGCGAAAACTTCTTAAAGCGAACAGAACAGAAAGTACTTGCCTTCCTTCTTGGTTATGATTGTATGTGCGTATGTTTGTATGTACGCATGGCTGGATGAATAAATATACAGTTGTACATTTGCACACACATACACACGCGTGCAAACGCACAAACACTTATGTATGTATGTATGTATGTATGTATGTATGTATGTATGTATGTATGTATGTATGCATGTATGTATGTATGTATGTATGTATGTATGTATGCATGTATGTATGTATGTATGTATGTATGTATGTATGTATGTATGCATGTATGTATGTATGTATGTGTGTGTGTGTCTTCTATTTTTTGATTATTACAAATCTTCCACTGTGGAGGGAGCCGGTTTCCAACAAAGATACAAGGCTCCATCTTTGAGATCTGTGTGTTCGTTTGTGTATATTTTGTATACACTGATTAACGGGTTGTCAGGTTTTAGTGGTGAAAGAGCCAAAGATGGAGAACTGGTGGTTATAATCCTGATGGGTTCTGTAGGTACGACAAAATGAATGTATAATACTGTACACATCGATTAATGTGTGTGTGTGTGTGTGTGTGTGTGTGTGTGTGTGTAAACATTATCTACAACATATACTTAATGTATATATGCTACGTGTATTTGCCTGTAGGCTGCGCTATGGCGTAACAGAGAACACTGCCTCAAAAGCCAGGTGTTAATGCCGCCAATCGCAGCCTAACGGCAAATACACAGGCGATGTACGTTAAGTATACGTACTTGATAATGTATATTACCTAGCGCTGCTACTATTTTATATTTGAACATACATATACATATATATATGTATATATAATAATATATTATTATATATATATATATATATAATATATATATATATATATACATACACACATACACACAGATATATATATATATATATATATATTTAGTGAAGGGAAGAAATGGAGCTGAACGAAGATTCTACAAAATTCCTTTTTATTATTTTCTACACATGTTTCAAAGGCTGCAAATTTCCAAATTCGGATTGAGTAAGGAGACCATTTTCATACCATGGGCTCCTAGGGAGCGTTTTGTTCGAAAAGCTTGCTGCGCAATTGTTTGGAGATTTTAATTCCGGATTTTCCTGAAGAGAAAGCTGCAAAATGGTCTCCTTACTCAATCCGAATTTGGAAATTTGCAGCCTTTGAAACATGTGTAGAAAATAATAAAAAGGAATTTTGTAGAATCTTCGTTCAGCTCCATTTCTTCCCTTCACTAAATATATAAAACTTCATTATCCGCGCTAAGGCACGGTTGCGACACCTCATGGTCGTAACCTCAACCGTGTTTATTCTGTTGTGATTTTTGCTACCCAGGTATCGGTTAAATTTTGAATAATCCGTAACAAGATAATTCATTTATCCATTTCAATAAAATATATATATATATATATATATATATATATATAATATATATAAACGCCCACTTGCATTTATCTATACATTGCAAAATGTTATGTGCATCGTTTTATAGTTAGATAGACGGATAGACATATTTGTGTATGTCCGCAATGATGCTTCGAAGAGAGTGTTGTTCTGTCCCAGAAGTAAAGTTATTGTTGATCCATACCATTATTTTCTTGCCAACTCAGTTCACTACAACGAACTGATTTCTTTTAAATATATTCTTTTCACTCGAAAACTATTTCTCTTGTTGCAACATAACTGATAACTTTAATACCCCATGGATTTGAAATGACATTATGAATTATGAATGCATAGCTTTCTTAACAGATTTTCGTTTGTGTGTTTATGCGTGTGTGCACACATGCGGGCATACAGCCATCTCTTTCTCTCACAGATTCTCCTCTTCCACTCTCTCTTTCCAACGCTTTCATCTTATAAGGAACACATTATTGTTGTTCTACAGTCGTTGCTCTCATACCAAAAACATTGAAGGATAAGGGAAAAATATTGATTCTAAATTTCAAGTGTTGCTAAAGTTTTCATACTTTATTTCACCTAAAGGAAACTACATGTGTTGGAAAGTCAAATCTTGGTAGTTTACCAAATAGCAATTAGGGCATTCACTCTTTTAATTAAATTAGGAACTGTTTTGGTTGAATTATTATCTTGGCAGAGATAGCAAAATATGAACATAGTACTTAAACTACAATTTAGCTATGTTTGGTTTCAGTGAGGAGAGGTGGGGTTAGCTGACCTGGTAGCACCTGCATTGTATTTTCATATTAAACCCCCAGATGTGGAGAGTTCTTTATCCCATTAAATTATGGAGATAGCCTTTAATCAAGCCAACATGATGGAGCCCACTCCTGCCTACATAATTTCAAAAGAATGATCTGAACTCAGTACTCCAAGCTAATAAAAGTTCATCAGTGCTACACCAAGAGTAGGGTTCTTTGTTTGGATCCAGTATGGCATCATGTACATTTCCACAAATAATATGTTTGGTTGCGATCGGAGAACAAACCAATTAAAACATAATACCAATGTAAATGTTTAAAAACTATTTAATTGCTAAAGATAAAATTAATAACCTGAAAAAATAATCTTACTAGCAACCTCTAATGACATTAACATTTCAATATTTGATCAAATTTTGCTTCATTATATACTCTTTTACTCTTTAATCTATTACATGTTTCAGTCATTTTGACTGTGGCCATGCTGGAGCACCGCCTTTAGTCGAGCAAATCGACCCCGGGACCTATTCTTATAAGCCCAGTACTTATTCTATCGGTCTCTTTTGCCAAACCGCTATGTAACGGGGACGTAAACACACCAGCATCGGTTGTCAAGCAATGCTGGGGGGACAAACACAGACACACAAACACATACACACATATACATATATACGATGGGCTTCTTTCAGTTTCCGTCTACTAAATCCACTCACAAGGCATTGGTTGGCCCGGGGCTATAGCAGAAGACACTTGCCCAAGATGCCACGCAGTGGGACTGAACCCGGAACCATGTGGTTGGTTAGCAAGCTACTTACCACACAGCCACTCCTGTGTCATTATCATCATCATCATCATCGATTAACGTCCGCTTTCCATAAATATATATATATGAGTGTGTGTGTGTGTATAAATATATATATATATCAGAATAATGCTTGGCCACATACACCGAGAATGGTATTCCATAAGGGTGGAGCAGTTCTAATAGGAAACGATGCCCACCCACCATATTCACCAGACATTGCTCCATCTGGACGGAAAAAATATGAATTCTGTAGACAGAGTGAGAACAGTCCTGGAGAAGTATTTTTTGTCACTGACAAGCGAATTTTGAAAGAGGAGCCTTGCAAGTCTGCAAGATAGATGGAAGAGCATTGTAGAAAATGAAGGAGAATATATTTCAGATTAAAAAAGAACTTTGTTTATATTAATTTTGAAAAATAAAAGAAGTAAAAAACAACCACATTATTTATGGGATGACCCAATATATATATATATTTAGAGAGAAAGAGAGAGATACATACATACATACATACATACATACATACATACATACATACAGACATACAGACAGACATACATACATACATACATACATACATACATACGTACATACATAGACAGAGAGTTATAAATATATTTGGTTAGCATTGATGATTGTGAAGATTAACAATAAAATGAACAGTTAACAATGAAAGCAACACCAGTATAACCAACTGATCTTAGACCTCCAGCCTGGTCGCTTCACCTCCAAGAAATAGTAACAAAATATTCCAAAAAATTGCACTCACAGTTTCTTGAAAATGGAAGACACATTAAATAATCTAGTTACAGTTGAATAATGCTTAGAAAAAGAACAGGAATAACCTTAAAATGTTTCATTTTAATTTGGACGTCATTTTTCTTTCATTTTTTTAAAAGAAGTTTTAAAGAAGTTTGGTCATTTGAGGGAAGTGTGGCTGCTATTTCTTCCTATTCATGCAAGCATGTAGGAGCTTTCTCATTGTCTCTTAGACGATCTGTGTTTACCATTTGAAACCAGTTAAGCTGATTCCCCATTCCATCATCTTTGATATGCATTAACTAAAATCTCAACCTCATTATGCTCCTCTATATTTGATCCCCCTCTCTCTCTCTCTCTCTCTCTCTCTCTCTCTCTCTCTCTATCTATCTATCTATCTATCTATCTATCTATCTCTCTTTCTCTCTTTGCCATATCTGACAATAAGAAATCAATAGTTTTAACTGCTTTTCTAAGACTGAAACACTGTTATATATTTGTTTATTAATTCTGTTTGTTGGTGACATTGAAGAATCACTTTGGATGTCTTAATGTAAACTGGAATCAGAATTAAAATACACAAAGAATTAATGCTAAGAGGTACTTTTAAACCAACCATCCATTTTGAACAATTTAATAAAATACGAACACAAAGAGTGAATGAAGTGTGAAATAACTGAATAAATATAGCGCCATTATAGATTTATGACATCAGCCAGTATTTTCTTTGTCTTTTGCTATCAATAAAACCTTAAAATATATTGATGATAAATTTTTCCTCTCTGTTTATTATTTTTAAATCCCAGCTTGTCTTTAATTTTGTTT
This sequence comes from Octopus sinensis, assembly GCF_006345805.1. NCBI lineage: Eukaryota > Metazoa > Mollusca > Cephalopoda > Octopoda > Octopodidae > Octopus > Octopus sinensis. The sequence goes on along the minus strand of NC_043011.1, from coordinate 35,699,851 downwards.
GTTTTCCTTTCCTTAAACCTCATCATGCGCTTACAACCCTTCTTGTATCCTAGAACCAAAATAAATTATCTCCAAAGAAAAAACAAAAATAGAAAACAAAAAAAAAGAAAGCAAAAATGTTCCTGTTGTCATCATTATTTGTAAGTTTTCCACTTATGTGTACTGTTTTATAAAATTAAACGGAATATGCTACATCTTAGGTTTCTGCTATTAAAAGTTCTATTTTAAAGTGATAAACAATAATTAAAGAAACTGTAAGTTTTAATTTCAGCATTTCATCAAATGTAAGTCAGAAAGAGAAAGGTTAAAAATAAACACACACACAAAAATACCCCAAAGAAAATAAAGAAAATAGAGAAATAAAATTAGCACAACAAAAACACACGTTAAAACAATCATATAACAACAATTGTTAATCTTACTGGGTTACGGCTGCAAGGTATTTTTTCATTACATCTTGGAATCATTATTTTATAGCAAACTAACATTTTGAAAGAATAATTTAATTTCCAACTTCTTAATTTTTAGCTTTCATCATTCGTCTTATTTGGAAATTTGTAGTTATTATGTTTTTTTTTTATTATTATATTTCATTTCTATGTATCTTTGTTTTTGTTTTTGTTTTTGTCTTTGCTTTTTGGGTTTTCTTTTGTTTGTTCATTAGTTTTATCTAGTGTGACAGGGCGAAGGGGGAACAGACTATTTTAGAAGGTTTGAGTCAAAATCACATGAAGCACTTGCCTGTATACACTGATATATATATTATATATATATATGTATGTATATGTATGTATATATACATATATACTTATATATATATTATATATATATATATATATATATATATATATATATATATATATGTATATATACATATATACTTATATATACATATATACTTATATATACATATAAACTTATATATACATATATACACATATATACACACACATATATATATACATATATATATATATATACACACACATATATATGTATATATATATGCATGTGTGTGTGCTTATATATATGTATGTGTGTGTGTCTCTCTCTCTATATATATATATTTATATATGTATGTATGTGTGCAGACATATTTATATATGTGTGTGTCTATCTACATAACTCTTTATGTTTTGCCTCCTTTGAGAAATTTATGTAAAGCCATTATTTTATTAATATCTCACACATCTTCCAATGTAGATTCACAATCAGAAATATTTTGCTTCATTTTGGTTTGAATTTTGGGTGATTTTGTTTTCGCAGATAATTTTTTTAAGGAAAATAGTTTTAGTATAATCTTAAACTATCGCAGTACACTGAATCAGTTAACCATTTAAAAAGCATTACAATTCTCATTGGCATAAGGAGGAGGTTGAAGATGAAGATCTGCAAAAGCAGTAAAACACCAGACATAATTATTATTTTGTTTTGTTGGTTTACATTCTGAATTCAAATTCTGGCAGATTTATAGAAAGTATAATAAAATATTTATTTATGGCTGTGTGGTAAGAAGTTTGCTTCCAAACCACATGGTTCTGGGTTCAGTCCCACTGCATGACACCTTGGGCAAGTGTCTTCTATCTTAGATTCAGACTGAATGGCCACAGTCTAATGACTGAAGCAGGTAAAAGTTAACATATATGGTACCAGTAAATTACTGGGGTTCATGTAATCACCTTTTCACATCCCATCAAAATTGCTGGCCTTGTCCCAAAATTTGAATCCATATGGCAGCAAGCTTGTAGAACTGTTAAACAGTGGTTCCCAAAGTGGGCAGTATTTTCCCCCACCCTTGGGGGCAGTGGAAAGTAGGATGTGTTTGCAGGTAGCTTCTGTTTTGAATTTACAATTTGTTGATATTATCTAACAACTAAGTGTTTATTTCTCTACGGAATCATATACGGAATTGTTTGCATTGAGAAGTGGGAGTTTTGTTTTATGGATGAGGGGATGAAACATGTTCGAAGAAAAACAAGACATTTTCTTAACAAAGCTTTTTCTTTTTGTTTCTTGTTTGCATTCATTCAGTCATGCTATTAGACATAGGTGTAATATCCTTTCAAAGAAATACATTGTAAACAAGGATAACGAACAGGAAAAAAAGGAAAAAGAACGTTTTACAATAAAGCATATACACTTTTGAAAAAACTAATGACCTGTGTGATAAGTAGCTAGCTTACCGACCATATGGTTCCGGGTTCAGTCCCACTGCATGGCACCTTGGGCAAGTGTTTTCTACTATAGCCTCGGGCCGACCAAAGCCTTGTGAGTGAATTTGGAAGACGGAAACTGGAAGAAGCCCGTCGTATATATATATGTGTGTGTGTGTGTGTGTGTGTGTGTATGTTTGTCCCCCCAGCATCGCTTGGCAACCGATGCTGGTGTGTTTACGTCCCCGTAACTTAGCGGTTCAGCAAAAGAGACTGATAGAATAAGTACCAGGCTTACAAAGAACAAGCTCTGGGGCTGATTTGCTTGACTATAAAGGCGGTGTTCCAGCATGGCCACAGTCAAATGACTGAAACCAATAAAAGAGAGTAAAAAAGTAAAAAGTATTTCTTGAACCAGTACCAATGGCATTTGTTAGCAGCAACATCTCTGTTATACACATTCACAAACATGTATGCATACATGCACACGCATGCACACAAACATACATGCATTCCCACACACATTTTGCCAACGGAAAATTTTGTAATAACATTAATAGCACTAAAAGTAGTTTTGCTAATGTTACTAGGTCACTGGCAGGTTTGGAAAAGGAATCGGATACATTCTGTGACAGCGTGATAGTGGCATGTTACAAAAGAGAGTGTTTCTTTGCAAGAAGAGTTTGTCGAAGAAGAGGCAGACAAGAAGAAAAGCAACATATTTCTACCTCCCAAAAAGTGTGGTGCTCTTCCTTTACAAAGAATAGGATGTGATCTGAAAAACATTTGTTGAATGTGTGTAACCAGTCAAATGACCATATACAGATACCAGTGTTAGAACACACATGCTCTCTTATCCTTGTTGTTGATTAACACTGTTTAGTATCCGGTAGAGTAAGTCTGTGATAAAATGCATTCCAATCTTGATCATATGGTAAGGAGCTAGCTTCCCAACCACATGGTTCTGGGTTCAGTCCTACTGCACAGCATTTTGAGCAAGTGTCTTCTCCTATAGCCTCAGGCTGACCAAAGCCTTGTGAGTGGATTTGGAAGATGGAAACTGAAAGAAGCCCATTGTGTACATATGTACATCTATGTGTGTTGATGTGTTTATGTCTCCATAACTTAGCAGTTTGGCAAAAGAGATCGATACAATAAGTACCAGGTTTTAAAAACAAATACAAGACATACTGGGGTTAATTCATTCAACTAAAAAGTCTTCAAGGTGGTGCCCCAGCATGGCCGCAGTCTAATGACTGAAACAAACAAAATAACAAAAACTAAAAAAGATACTCACTAATTTTTTTCCCTATATGTCATGTTAAGCTTGTCTCTATTAACCAGTGTGTCCCCTTTGTTTATTTTCTGTACAGCACTGTCTGATTTACAAGCGATGTGGCTGCTATGTCTAGCACATCAAGCGAACATGTTAAAGTTTCTTCATTGGTTTATAAGTTCTATGTTAGTCTAGTCAGCAGACTCTACTGAATTGTTAAACTGTTTAAACCATTAGGATATTTCTGAACAAACAGTATCCCCAGGCTCTTGTTTTCATTTGCTCTTTTTATACATTGTACATTAGTAAATTCTTTGTGAATTCAGTCTGTAACATCCATGACTTTTGAATCTCCAATACAATAACTTCTTTTATTGTACTACTAATTTTAACTGTCCTAATCTCATTGTACTATTGACATTTGCTCTAATACTGGTTGATAAAAGCCAAATACTGCAAGTTCTCGTTTCTCCTCTCTTGAGACTTTCTTGCCTTCATCATGAAAATCATAAATTTTGCTGATCTAGGTTTCATAATAATTACTTTTCACTTAACACTGGATTAATTCTTTTAATATATTATAGTATCTTTACAATTAATTTTATTAACATTGAGCCATTAACAATACACTCTCCAGGATTTTATGGCTTCTTTGCACAGCTTTTGTAACATACTTCATGCAAGAAAAAATTGCAAAATTCTGTTTATTGGAGTAAAGAGAATACAGATGACATCCATGACTACCTCAGAGCAAATCAAAAGGGGAGGAGAGAGAAAAGGAGGGGTAGAGCAAGAGAGAAACCAAACTCAGAAATTGGACATTTACTTATCAACCCCCTAAAGAGAAAAGTGTGAAGTTCACTTCTGTGGCATTTGAATTCACAATGCACTTAACTAGAACAATGAGTGCAATGTTATCTGATATTCTAATGATTTTTGCCAACTGACATATATATTCTTCCAAGTAAGAATATATATTTATGTAGAAATTGAAACAATTATCTAATTAACAATCAAGCTGTATATTTTAACGTTATCATTGCTTTGTTAAATTATCTAGTATGGTAAGGTGGCAAGCTGGCAGAAACATTAGCATGCCGGGGGTGAAATGCTTAGCGGTATTTCGTCTGCCGTTACGTTCTGAGTTCAAATTCTGCCGAGGTTGACTTTGCCTTTCATCCTTCTGGGATCGATAAATTAAGTACTAGTTACACACTGGGGTCGATGAAATCGACTTAATCCCTTTGTCCATCCTTGTTTGTCCTCTCTATGTTTAGCCCCTTGTGGGCAATAAAGAAATAAGAAACATTAGCATGCCGGGGGTGAAATGCTTAGCGGTATTTCGTCTGCCGTTACATTCTAAGTTCAAATTCTGCCGAGGTTGACTTTGCCTTTCATCCTTCTGGGATCGATAAATTAAGTACTAGTTACACACTGGGGTCGATGAAATCGACTTAATCCCTTTGTCCATCCTTGTTTGTCCTCTCTATGTTTAGCCCCTTGTGGGCAATAAAGAAATAAGAAACATTAGCATGCTGGGTGAAATGCTTAGCAGTATTTTGTCTGTCTTTACATTCTAAGTTCAAATTCTGCCGAGGTTGACTTTGCCTTTCATCCTTCTGGGATCGATAAATTAAGTACTAGTTACACACTGGGGTCGATGAAATCGACTTAATCCCTTTGTCCATCCTTGTTTGTCCTCTCTATGTTTAGCCCCTTGTGGGCAATAAAGAAATAAGAAACATTAGCATGCTGGGTGAAATGCTTAGCAGTATTTTGTCTGCCGTTACGTTCTGAGTTCAAATTCTGCCGAGGTTGACTTTGCCTTTCATCCTTCTGGGATCGATAAATTAAGTACTAGTTACACACTGGGGTCGATGAAATCGACTTAATCCCTTTGTCCATCCTTGTTTGTCCTCTCTATGTTTAGCCCCTTGTGGGCAATAAAGAAATAAGAAACATTAGCATGCTGGGTGAAATGCTTAGCAGTATTTTGTCTGCCGTTACGTTCTGAGTTCAAATTCTGCCGAGGTTGACTTTGCCTTTCATCCTTCTGGGATCGATAAATTAAGTACTAGTTACACACTGGGGTCGATGAAATCGACTTAATCCCTTTGTCCATCCTTGTTTGTCCTCTCTATGTTTAGCCCCTTGTGGGCAATAAAGAAATAAGAAACATTAGCATGCTGGGTGAAATGCTTAGCAGTATTTTGTCTGTCTTTACATTCTGAGTTCAAATTCTGCCAAGGTTGACTTTGCCTTTCATCCTTTAAAGGTCAAAAAATTAAGTACCAGTTGCATAATGGGATCAATTTAATCAACCATCCCCCCTCTTCAAAATATTTCAGAGTGGCTTTAGTGCTGTTTACATGGCACCAGCACTGGCAAGGTCAGTTTTTGGCAAGGTTTATACAGCTGAGTGCCCTTCCAAGTGCCAACCATTTTACAGCATGGACTGGATGCTTTTTAAGTGGCACCTGCACTAACAGGGTCACCAGGTTTCTTGCAAGACAAAAATATATTAAATTGTCTCCCTTTTTTGATATTGCAAGGAATCACAATCAGTTTATCCACAAATACTACACTGCCTCTCTCAAAAATGGTTAAACATACAGATATTCAGTTTATGGCTGAATATCTGTAATAACAGTTTTGTTTATATAGAAGCTGTAAGGATACTAAAATGCAAGATATATTCGATTAATAGTCAGGGAACAGACACTAATGAATCTGTTTTCATGCACCTGACATGACATAATAGACAGCTTTTAGAACTCAGATACCCTGACAAAGCCTGCCTGATCTAGTGACAAACCCAGTACATGTTCACTGGATTTGCTAGAAATAGTAGTCCAATCTTCCCATCTCTGCATACTACACACTACCATCTTAAAAGAAGTATTATGATTAAAGATAAAATAATGTTGGAATGCTTACTGCTGGAATATCTTTGATCATAGGTCTACTCCATCGGGGATGATCTGGAACTAAGCAGCTACACCAACAACGATAAAAATTGCATAAAAATCATGCCAAAGATTCTACCATTAAGTTGTCATCTTTCTGTACTTAAAGAGGGTAATAACAACAACAACAACTACTACTACTACTACTACTACTACTACTACTACTACAAACTACAAACTAGTAAAAAACAACAACACAGTTAAACAAGTGATATATAAGTAAGATATATTCAATCTCTCATATAAATATGCAGTGACTTTTTATTATTATTATTATTATTATTATTATTATTATTATTATTATTATTATTATTATTATTGGAATACAATTTTCTTTGAATAAATATGCAAGGAAATTGATTAAATTCTGATACAACTTCAAACACAGTTCTGATTATTGGTCCCTGAAAGTAAATATCGCCTTTTCTCAATATCACTTTCCATCTTCTTTTATATACGTACTCACACAAACACACACACACACACACACACACACAAACACACACACACACACACGCGTGCAAAAGACATACTCACATGCACGCATACTTTCCTTGTCTTCAAGCCACTTTATTATCAAGAATTACATTAATATTGATGAGTAGATGAGTTGTGGGAAGTAGATATGATGGTAGGGATGATGTGGATAAAGAAAGACATACAGACAGACTGGATGACTGAAGATAATGATTACCTTTCATTTTACAGTCCTGAGTTCATATCCATCTAGGTTTCTTTCTGGGGTTTTCTTCCTCTCAAATAACTGGGTACACCTTCGGTTATAATGACGAGGATTCCAGTTGATTTCATCAACAGAACAGCCTGAGTACTCCACAGACACGCTTACCTTTAAGAGTACAGCATGACAAAGAATGTGACAGAGAGATACAGCATGACAAAGAATGTGACAAGGTTGGTTCTTTAAAGTACAGGTACTACTCATTTTTGCCAGCTGAGTGGACTGAGGCAACATGAATTAAAGTGTCTTGCTCAAGAACACAATGCATTACCAGGAGTCGAACTCATGACCTTATGCTCATGAGCCAAATACTCTAACCACTAAGCCATGTGACTTCACTTCCTTTCAATTAATGGTGAAATAACTAACAGTTCCAGGATGTTGTGTTAACCGACTACAAACCTTCTTATTACTACTGCTCCTACGACTAATGAAGATACGTGGCTCAGTGGTTAGAGCATCAGACTCACAATCAAGAAGTAGAGAGTTCGATTCCTGGATCAGGGTGTGTGTTGTGTTCTTCAGTAAAACACTTTATTTCATGTTACTCCAGTTCACTCAGCTGTAGAAATGTGTTGCGATGTCACTGGTGCCAAGCTGTATCAGCCCCTTTGCTTTTCCCTTGGCAATATGTGATTGGTTAGGATCAACATGGACATACAAGTTCTCATGGCTTTGCAAGACCAAAAGGAAATAACAAATCTGCAGCTTGTAGAGTCTGCTGAGAAAATATTAAAGCTCAGCATCCAAGATAGAAGAACTATCTTTTACATATGTGGCAGTAACACCCATCTAATAGCTATCTGTTCAAAAGAACAAACCAACAACATATGTGGAGGTTATCCATCCTGCAGTGACATTAGACCGAACTGGTGAGTTGACAAATTAAATTATACTCTATATTCATTACCATAGGAAAATAGATTTATTTAGAGAATGAAATCTATGCTTGTCCGGTGAAGTCATGATAAGACTGTAATATGTGAGTAGCTTTCTCATATAACTAACGGTGGAGGCACATGGCCTAGTGGTTAGAGCAGTGGACTCACGGTTGAGGGATCGCGGGTTCGAATCTCAGACCAGGCGATGTGTGTGTTTATTAGCGAAACACCTAAGCTCCACGTGGCTCCGGCAGAATGTAATGGCGAACTTCTACTGACTCTTTCGCCACAAATTTCTCTCACTCTTTCCTCCTGCATCTTGCAGCTCACCTGCGATGGACCGGCGTCCTGTCTAGTTGGGGAACCTATACACTAAGGAAACTGGGAAACTGGCCCTTATGAGCCAGGCATGGCTTGAGAAGGAACAAACATATAACTAACAGAATAACTAAAAGAATATTCTCTATTAATTAATATTGGGTATTTCACTTACTGCATAATCTAATCTTAACTTCTTAATATTCCCTTCATTAAATGCTAACGTTAATTTAACTAATATATTCTGAAAATATAGAATATGCTCATTTTCACCCAGTTACTTCTACTGTTTATCCCTTAACTTTTCTATCAATACAAATCTTTTTCTCTGGAGTTGCTCACAGCTTGCACCAGAAGTCTCAGAGGATCTTGTATGTCTTTCAGACCATATATTGCACAAACCTGCTCTTTTCTATGTTCAGCCATCTGCATGATGCTTTTTTCTTCATTTTTATCATTTTTTTTTTCCAATTATATACATATATATATATTTTTCATTTTGTTTTCTTCAAGTTTGAAATAAACAAAGAATGTAAAACCCTTACTTTAATCAAATAGTACATCAGTCTGTAAAGATATCTCCATAAAAAAAAAGGAATTGATAATCATCTCTTTTGGCTCTTAAATCATATGAACATAATCTCTTATCTGTTTACTCTTCTTCAAAGTGATCATGAAGTTGTTGGTGTTTGTATTATTTTCCTTGTATTATTTTTTTGCAGAGTTTCCTCTTTATTATTCATCTTATTATTTGCTTTTAAGGAAGAAATGAAGAAAAACTTAAAAACTGACAAAAAGCATTTATATTTTTGTTTATGTTTTCTCTTGTTCTTTTTAGCATTCATTTCATGAACAGTTTTCGTGTCTCATGGCTTACGACTATTTACTTTGAGAATATTTCTTATATTGCATGCTGCAATCTCTAAGTGAAAATGAAGGGAAAGTAGAAGAGGAGAAATAAAACATTTATGATCAAACAGAACTATAGATCAACTTTTCTCTGATTATCTGTGAATATGAAACACGAAACTGTCATGTCTAAAAAATTTTTTAAACTAAAATAATACAGGAAGCCCCATTCCCTCCCTGTCCACCTCCCAAAAAATGTACCACAAACACATTCTTTCCAGTCTACCTACCTCAGTCATCATCTCTTCTGCCAAACAGAGCTAAGCCGAGACATTGAATTGAAATATTGAGCAGTATAGATGTGTGTAGTAGTAATATTATGGAAAAATTGTTTTTTAAAATGCTGGACTTCTGACATTAACTGAACCGTTAGTTGTAGTAAATGGAGCAGCATTTCTACCAGTCCCTTGAACAGTTACTTCTGCCAGTATCTGAAACTGTCTCTTCTACAAGTAATTCAAAAACAGTGCTTCTACCAGTAACCGAAGCTACTTCTACCATTAATAAATGCATTAGATGTATCAATAGCTGAAATAATGCTTCTGCAAGTAACTGAACTATTACTAAAAACTAAAATAGTACATCTACCAGTAACTAAAGTAGTACTTCTATTAGTAATCAAAGTAGTATTTCTACCATTATTTGAACTATTACTTGTGTCAGTAAGAGAAATATGCCTTCAACCAGTAACTACAAAATTGCTTCTACCAATAATGAAGCAGTTATTCCTACTAGTGGTGAAACCATTACTTGTATCAATAGCTAAAACATGGCTTCTAATACTAACTGCACCATTATGTCTACCAGTAACTGTAATAGTACTTCTATCAGTAACAGAAACAGAACCTTTGTCACTAACTGAAAGATTACTTCTACCAGTAACGGAATTTTTCTTTCTACCAGTAACAGAACTGTCACATCTACCAATAACTGAAAACTTACTTCTACCACTAACTGAACTGTCACATCTGCCAATGACTAAAAAATTACTTCTACCATTAACTGAACTGTCACATCTACCAATGACTAAAAAATTACTTCTACCATTAACTGAACTGTCACATCTTCCAATAACAGAAAAATTACTTCTACCATTAACTGAACTGTCACATCTACCAATAACTGAAAAATTACTTCAACCATTAACTGAACTGTCACATCTACCAATAACTGAAAAATTACTTCTACCAATAACTGAACTGTCACATCTACCAATAACAGAAAAATTACTTCTACCATTAACTGAACTGTCACATCTACCAATAACTGAAAAATTAATTCTACCAATAACTGAACTGTCACATCTACCAATAACAGAAAAATTACTTCTACCATTAACTGAACTGTCACATCTACCAATAACTGAAAAATTACTTCAACCATTAACTGAACTCTCACATCTACCAATAACTGAAAAATTACTTCTACCAATAACTGAAAAATTACTTCAACCATTAACTGAACTGCCACATCTACCAATAACTGAAAAATTACTTTAACCATTAACTTAACTGTCACATCTACCAATAACTGAAAAATTACTTCAACCATTAACTGAACTGCCACATCTACCAATAACTGAAAAATTACTTTAACCATTAACTGAACTGCCACATCTACCAATAACTGAAAAATTACTTTAACCATTAACTGAACTGTCACATCTACCAATAACTGAAAAATTACTTCAACCATTAACTGAACTGCCACATCTACCAATAACTGAAAAATTACTTTAACCATTAACTGAACTGTCACATCTACCAATAACTGAAAAATTACTTCGACCATTAACTGAACTGCCACATCTACCAATAACTGAAAAATTACTTCTACCATTAACTGAACTGTCACATCTACCAATAACAAAAATATTACTTCTACCAATAATTGAGGCAGTAGTTATTTCTACCAAATAGCTGAAGCAACTCTTCTTCCAATAACTGGGGATTACTTCAGCTTGTATCACTGGAGACAAGTGTTAAATATTTCTCAGAAACTTCAATTTAAATTACAACCTTAGATTGATAGCATTATTTTGGATTCAGTGGCTTCTTTAAGATTCACAATCTAACCATGTTGTTAAGATGTCAGTATACTGGCTACGCAGTGGAGGACATTTCATGTGCGTCTCAATAGCTCTGTTCATTTAAGTGTAAACAGACGCCTATTAGAGGTGTAGCTGTCACTGTTTACCATAAAAGAACTAGAATAGTGCATAACTAATGAACGTTTCATTATCTTAGAGCATGAATTCACAGTCCTTCCAGTCAAAACATTCCATGATAGCATGACATTGTTATCTAATGAGAGAGAGAAAGAGAGAGGGGGGAGAGAGAAGGAGAGAAAGAGGGAGATAGAGAGATGAAACTTATAAGACAAGAAAGCTAGAATAAGTTTTAGTGAAGTTAATTCACTTACTACACAGAATGATGTTTCTTGGCGATTGCTAATAATCATAATGTGCCAGCATTCAGTTGTACAGTATAAACGATCTCCAAATGTACAGTCAGTCTAACTTACATAGATAAAGCAATGTAAAATATTGTGACATATGATGTGGTGGCTAAGATGCTGTTTTAACAAATGATATAGGCGCAGGAGTGGCTGTGTAGCAAGTAGCTTGCTAACCAACCACATGGTTCCGGGTTCAGTCCCACTGCGTGACATCTTGGGCAAGTGTCTTCTGCTATAGCCCCGGGCTGACCAATGCCTTGTGAGTGGATTTGGTAGACAGAAACTGAAAGAAGCCTGTCGTATATATGTATATATATATATAAGTGTGTGTGTATATGTTTGTGTGTCTGTGTTTGTCCCCCTAGCATTGCTGGTGTGTTTATGTCCCCGTCACTTAGCGGTTCGGCAAAAGAGACCGATAGAATAAGTACTGGGGTTACAAAGAATAAGTCCCGGGGTCGATTTGCTCGACTAAAGGTGGTGCTCTAGCATGGCCGCAGTCAAATGACTGAAACAAGTAAAAGAGTAAAAGAATAAAAGAATATCAAGATAGAAGAACTTATTTCTATTACAAGCTCAAAATCAAGCCTTAAAATAGAACTAATTAGTAATCAAATGGCAAAGATATATTTCTTGAATGTAAATTTGTAAAAATTTTTATCATTTATTAATTTATAGAAATTTATGACGAAGCACCAGCAGGGCCACAACCCACTGACAAAAAAAGAAATTGTCAAACAATAAAAATCATGACAGAATAGGAATGGGTTGTGTAAGTAATTGTAACAACACTTATAATCTATATTCTTACTATTTTAAACAAAATATTAATAATTAAAGAGATGTACTTGCATAGCAAGTGACCTGATCTGAGATCATGTTCTGAAACAAAAACAATTGCAGTGTGGAAGGTGTTTATAAGCCATTTAAAAAATACACAAAAACCACTAGATTTACTTCAAAATTTTAATTTAATTTGTCAAAATATTTTCATTGCTTTGAGACCACGACCTGCTCACTGACAAAATTCCGTTCTGCATCACAGAATTTTGTCAGTGAACAGGTCATGGTCTCAAAATTTAAATGTTGAAGTGAATCTAACGTTTTTTTATATTTTTAAATGGCTTATAAACACCTTCCACACTGCAATAATAATAATAATAATAATAATAATAATGATAATAATAATAATAATAACAAGAGCACTCAGAGAGTGCAAACTTCCACTAATGCAACACCAACGTCTTCTCAACGATTAGCCTGAGAGGATTTTTAAAATGAGAATATCTAAACTAAACTCGACTGCTCTCAAAAACAAGAATACTAAAAATCAACATGACCGCTCTCAAAATTTAAGTAAAAAAACAGGAAAAATAATTCAGAAACCTTGTCCGTTATCGGATCGATTCCAAAATCTAATCAATTCATGCCAGTCACGTGGCCAAACGTCACCGAAAGTTTCATCCGAATCCATTCAGTGATTCTTGAGCTATCCTGTCCACAGACAAACGAACATGACTGCAAACAATACCTCTGCCTTAGGGAAGGCGGAGGTAAAAATAATAATAATAATGATAATCCTTTCTACTAAAGGCACAAGGCCTGAAATTTGGGGGAGGGGGATAGTCAAAGATATCGACCCCCGTGTTTCATTGGTACTTAATTTATCAAACCCCAAAAGGATAAAAGGTAAAGTTGACCTCGGTGGAATTTGAACTCAGAACGTAGTGATGGATGAAATTGCACTAAGCATTTTGTCCAGCATGCTAATGATTCTGCCAGCTCGCCGTCTTAATGATAATAATAATAATGACAATAATAATAATAATAATATTGATAATAATAATAATAATAATATAATAATAATAATAAGAGTAAAAGGTGAGCTCGATAACACAGATTTGTTTGTCAGTTGCTTGACCTTAACCATTGAGCATGTTCCTTTGTGGTTGGCAATATGTGCATCTCTGATCATGAGCAGAAGTAGTGGGGGAGCATCATAGCCACATGTTGAAAGGAATTCTTTGGGGTTTGGATAATTCACCTTTGGAAACATGGGTGTTTCGTTCAACATCCTTTAACAACCGTTATTCAGGGACCTTTAGAGAAGGATAGGCTACTCGACCTGAAGAAAATTCTAACTGGGAACCATCTGCAAGGTCATGCACTGTTTATCTTGATATGAGATCACTATGTCTTGCACATATGGTTGTGATACATGTGCCTGGTGTACCCTTATCAGATTGGTGGATAGTCATGATGGGAATATTGGGCTTTGTATATTTGTACCTCAGTGTCACTTTGATGGCATGCACTGCTCTCTCACTCAATAGTAATAATAATAATAATTTATTTTGTTTGCTACAAGTGTATAGCTGAGTAGACATCACAAGGACAGTCAATAATCTGTGTTAGGAATTAGATTAGCTATCAGGGAAAAGAAAGTGGAAAGGTAGAGAAATGAGATAAAAGTACCCATTGTATACAAGGTATGTGAACACATGAATGAGGCAGTCCTTCCAAGAACCTCTATGTAGGGCCAATCAAGAAACCCCTCAGATCTAGGATAACTCTGGTTCCTAAAGGCATAAGCCCTTGCCCAACTGTTGCTCCCGATGCATGCTTAGAGTAGTGCTATTCACTCTAATCATTTTTATCATCACTATCTATCTTTTTATGAATTGATTGGGAGAAAGCACTTCCTTCTCCACCCTCACTTTTCTTTCCAAGTGGAACTTTAAAAAAAGTTGATAGGGGCCTCACTGAATAACAAGGTGTTGCTTCTCAACCCTTTCAGCCTTGTCAACTATACAACCTCTTTCACCCTGGCCACAAGATAGAAGAAAACTACCTTGTTAAAGGTTTGTGGTGTCGTAATTACCATGGTGGACTTGGCCAATAATCAGATTTGTCCTACACACAACATCAATAATAATCTTTTCTATTAAAGGCACAAGGCCTGAAATTTTAGGGTAGGGTGCTAGTCGATGTAACGACCTCAGTGTTTCATTGGTGCTTAATTTATCGACCCTGAAAGGATGACAGGCAAAGTTGACTTCAGTGGAATTTGAACTCAGAATGTAAACATGAATGAAATGTCACTAAGCATTTTGCCCAACATGCTAACGATTCTGCCAGCTCACCAGCTTTACATCAATAATAATAATAATAATAATCGTTTCTATTATAGACACAAGGCCTGAAATTTTGGGGAGAGAGGGGTAGTTGATTACATCGACCCCAGTGTTTCACTGGTACTTAGTTTATTGACCACCAAAAGGATGAAAGGCAAAGTCGACCTCAACAAAATTTGAACCCAAAACATAAAGACGGATGAAATACTGTTAAGCATTTCACTCAGCACGTTAATGATTCTGCCAGCTCGCTACCTTTACATTAATAGTAATGATGATGATGATGATGATTATTATTATTATTATTATTATTATTATTTTTTTTTCTTTCCTTCTTCAATTTTTTTCCGTTTCTCACCGAGTGTTTTCCATACACCTAGGGTAGAGAAGGGCATTGTGTGCATTCCCAGATTACACGCACAAATTCACAGATAAAATATGTATTTAAAAATTAATAAATAAATAAATTCATGGATGGATGTTATTTTCTATTATTATTATTATTATTATTATTACTTTTTTTTTCTTCTTTCAAATTTGCTTCCATTTCTTGCCGAGTGTCTTCCCGACTCCTAGGGCAAAGAAACTCATAGTATACATTGGTAGGCCATTAAACCAAACTCAATAGTTCGTTCATTTTTTTTTTTTTTTTTTTAAGTTAAATTAAAATACATGAGCAGCAACAGTTCTCACATCGACAATGCTCTTCTCAATACGTGTGATGTACCAGTTAAGACAATCTTTTGCACTTCTTGCAGGGATGGTAAGCCAGGGATCATTCTCATATAATTTTCAGTTCCCTTCTTGATCATTCCTAGTGCTCCTACGATCACTGGTATTGTAACCGCCTTGAGATGCCACATTTTCTCAATTTCAATGAGTAGGTCTTTATATTTTCTGAGCTTGTCAAACTCTTTCGCTGAGATATTATGATCACAGGGGATGCTCATGTCGATCAATAAGCAAACTTTATTGTTTTGGTCTTTCACAACAATATCTGGTTTATTGGCCTTGATGGTTCGGTCTGTATGTATTGGGAAGTCCCACAGAATGGTTACATTTTCTCCTTCAGTTACAGCCTCAGGGTGGTGATTATACCACTTGTCGGCAGTTTTGATATTGTAATGCCGACTTATTAGCCAGTGTAGATATTGGCCAACTCTGTCATGTCTTAATTTATACTCCACTGGAGATAAGACTTTACATCCAGAGATTAGGTAGTTATTATTATTATTATTATTATTATTATTATTATTATTATCATCATAAAGCACCGATGGTGAGCAGGGTGAAAGGAGAAGTGTTAGTAAGTAAGGTGGATCCATTTTGTGAATGTAAGAGGAGGGTAAAGGCAAATGCGGTATTGTGTACGAGATGTGAGGACTGGATTCATGGTAAATGTACAAAAATAAGGGTGACCCCAAGACTGGTGAGAGGGTTTGGTTGTGGAAGATGTGAGCAAAGAGCTGGAGGGCTGGTGGAACCAGTGGAAATGCTATGTGATGAGGTGGGAATGGTAAGAGGGTTTTGTTATTTAGGAGATAGGGTGGATGTAAGTAGTGAATGTGAAGCATCTATAACAGCAAGCGTGAGACTTGGCTGGGTGAAGTTAAGGGAACGTGGCGCGTTGATATATGGGAAAAGATTCTCATTAAAGATGAAAGGAAGGGTCTATAGGAGTTGTGTGAGAGTTGCAATGCTGTATGGGAGTGAGGCATGGTGTCTGAGGGGGAGAGAGAAAGATGGAAATTTTGAGAAGGGCTGAGAGAGCAATGCCGAGAGAAATTGTGTAGTGTGAAGCTGTTTGATAAGAGAAGGACTGACGACTTGATGGAGATGCTGGGGTTGGAGGAATCGGTGGAATGGCTGGCAAGGGTGAATGGAGTGCAGTGGTATGGGCATGTGTTGAGGAGGGATGAGGAACATGTTCTGAGGAGGGTGTTTGAGTTTGCAGCAAATAGACCATGGAAGCAAGTTTGACCAAGGAAAATGTGGAGGGGACAGGTGGAGGAGGAGATTGGGAGGGCTGGCTTGAGAAAGGAGGATACCCTGAACAAGGCAAGATGGTGAGACGGTGTGAGGGTGGTTACTATGATACTGAGGTAGATCCGGCCATCCCCATTAACGGGGACAAAATCTGGATTTAAACCACTGGATGATGACGATGATGATAAATAAAATAGTCCAAATTACAGAACGCCTGAAGAAAATATATCTAGATACGTAGTTGTGAATCCTCACCTTTGGCCATATCTTTCATCTATTTAATCAGGACTGGTTTGAAACTAAATAGCAATGACAACATCTCCGTTGTTATGATAAATCTGATTGCCATAGAGGGACACAATTTCATTTTGTTACCACAGTAACCTCTCCGTGTTAACGTATTCAATAGCTTTAAAGAACATTAACTGATGATCTTTGTGTTTGTTCTTCAAAAGCAGTAACTATAAATATTTCAGACACCGTAATCTTGTCTGCTCACTAAACATGATAAAGTGGGTATAAAACTAAACAAAGGAAGAAGGAATTTCTTTTTCTTCTTTATTATTCTCATCGTGTCAATAAACTAGCATTTCGGCATCACAATTCTTTTTTTTTTTTTTTTGCTTTACTGCTGCACATAATGGATAAGACCTAATTTATACATTGAATTTTTCTCCCCAGACAATTCTTCTACTTATCGTAGATATCTCGATAAATTAAGCTTAAGTATAATGCCTTAAACTACAGACATTTCAAACTCATAATTCTTAAGCATATTTACTTTTTAGTGTAAAAATTCAAGTTACATGGTTATCTTTAAAAAAAATGCTATATTTCATATGTACATCTATCCAACCATCCATCCATACATATAATATATTTATATTTATAATATATCTATCCATATATATAGAAATATATATATATATATTTTTTATATTATATTATATTATATATATATATATATATATACAGACACACACATACATATTACATATATTTATATGTACATAATATAGGTACGTATATATATATATTTATATACATATATATAAATATAAATATATATATATACACATACACACATACATATATGTTGTAGATGTGTGTGTTGCAGTACAATATATTTCATTTTAAATATCTTAGTCACACAAGTTAACTGTATATTTACATTTCTTATTTTATCAGCCAGTAGCAAATTTCGACAATAAATTCTATTTTTTTCCTTTTTTTACTGTGCACGCATGCACACCGATACACATACACACACGTGTATGTGTAAGTTTGTATGCATGTGAGTGTGCAACAACACACACACATGTATATATGTGCATATATATATATATATATATATATATATACACATTTATATAGATGTGGACACATATACATATGTACTCATGCCCTTCTATGGAACACACAAAAAAAACACACATACATACATACTTACATACATATATATATATATATATATATATACATACATGCATACATACATACATAAGTCTGTGTGTCTATATACATATATATTGACCCACAACTACAATCACTGAACAAAAGATTTTACTGAACTGAATTTTTGCTATAAATTGTATTTTATTCTTCGTGCATCAAATCATCATCATCATCATTATCCTTATTATCATCATCATCATCATCATCATCATAGCCAATATATAATAGAATATAAACTAAAACATGAAAAAAAAAAATTGAAAAGAGGTAATAAATGCTACAATTCTTTAGAAGTAACAATTGTATGTGATTTGTTTACTGGTTTGTCTGAGCTTATTTCAGTCAAAGATAGTAATGGTTTGTTTTAGTTTTGCATTTATTATTTTTTTCAGGATATTTTTTCCTATGTTTTTTTTTCTCTAAGAAAAACAGTTTAAGTTTTAAACAGTGTGCTTTGCTCTAAAAGTTATTCTAAAGACAAAACCAAAGAAATAAAAAAAAAACTAGTAATGATCTCCATATTTTATCTGTGACATATTTAATTTTTTTTTTTTATTTTAGTTTTATTGTTTTTGTTGTTTTTTCTCGGTTGTTATGTAAATATGAAAGCACCAATTGTCAAGTGATTGGTTTTCACGCATCATTATGCTCTCAACCTCCTTGCTCATCATCACCATCTTCGTCGTCGCCATCAACATCTTTTTGAAATCATCAAATAGATATTGTATCATATTTTGTTTGGGGATTTCATCCCCCTATTTAACTAGTTTACAAGGTTTGAGTTCAAGTTACTTAACCCCTTAGCATTCTGATTATTCTATCAAATGTAATTCTTCACATTATCATCATCATCATTTAACGTACGTTTTCCATGCTGGCATGGGTTGGACAAGAAGGTGTTCCCATGCCAGGAATTGAACCCGGGCTGCCTGGGTGAAAGCCAATTAACCATGCATTATGTCATAGCTCAAGATTTCATTGGCTTGAATGTTTATTATTCAAATTACATTGTTGTCTAAATGTAAGAGGTTGGATTTGGCCAGCTGGAGCATAAAAACAGACAAAATATTTTAGCTGGTTTCAATGCTAAGCGGTTAAATAAAATTCCATTTATATATTTGAAAATAATAGTCACTGGAGTGGCTGTGTGGTAAGGAGCTTGCTTTCCAGCCACATGGTTCTGGGTTCAGCCCCACTTAGGCAAGTGTCTTCTGCTATAGCTTCTGGCCAACCAAAGCCTTGTGAGTGGATTTGGTAGACAGAAACTGAAAGAAGCCTGTTGTATATATATCTGTATATATATATATGCATGTATGTATTTGTTATTTGTGTCTGTGTTTGTCCACCAACCACCATGACTTGACAACTGATGATGGTGTGTTCATGTCCCTATCACTTAGTGGTTCAGCAAAAAGAGACCGATAGAATAAGTACTAGGCTTACAAAGAATAAGTCCTGGGATCAGTTTGTTTGACTATAGGTGGTGCTCCAGCATGACTGCAGTCAAATGACTGAAACAAATAAAAGAATAAAAGAATAAAAGAATAAAAGAAGACATTTTTGAGTCCACACTCAATCAGTTAACATAACTGCTGCGTTATGGAAGAGGGGCTCAGCTAACTTCACTGTTGTAATAGGGATCGGTTCTCAAAAAAAAGAAGCATCAAGCAAGATTATACCTATTGTAGACTAGCAGCATAACCAGGAGGAGCCTGATTTCTCATTTGCCAAAAGCTATGAGACAAATGCTAAGTTGCAATGGGTTTTAATGAAAAGTATGTTAAGGTTTAATAAACATGTGTATATACATATTTATGTCAGCCCTTTTTTATATATTCATAACGAGTATTATATTATTTTAGCAAGACATTGAATCATGAATGTATGATTGTGTGTATGTGTGTGAGAGAGAGAGAGAGAGAGAGAGACAGCTAGTGAAGGAGATGGATGAATGGAAGGAGTGTGAATAATCCTTTCTGCTATAGGAACAAGGCCTGAAATTTTAGGGTAAGGGGCTAGTCAATTACATTGACACCTGGTGTGTAACTGGTACTTATTTTAACGACCCTGAAAGAATGAAAGTCAAAGTCGACCTTGATGTAATTTGAACTCAGAACATAAGGATGCACAAAACACCCCTTGGCATTTTGCCTGGTGTGCTAATGACTCTGTCAGCCTCTTCCTTAAGGATTGTGAATAATCATTTCTACTACAGACATATCATCATCATCATCAACATCGTTTAATGTCCGCTTTCCATGCTGGCATGGCTTTGATGGTTTGACTGAGGGCTGGCGAGCCAGAAGGCTGCACCAGTCTCCAATCTTATCTGGCAGAGTTTCTGCAGCTAGATGCACTTCCTAATGCCAACCACTCCGAGAGTGTAGAAGGTGCTTTTATGTGCCACCAGCACAAGGGCCAGTCAGGCAGTACTGGTATCAGCCACGTTCAAGTGGTGCTAAGGCCTGAAATTGTAAGGGAAGGGGCTAGTTGATTATATCAGCCCCAGAGTGTAACTGGTACTTATTTCATCAACCCCCAAAAGGATAAAAGACAAAGCTGAATTGACAGAATTTGAACTCGGGACATAAGAAGAGACAAAATGCTAATAAGCATGTTGCCTGATGTGCTAATGATGATCTAATGATTGCCACCTTAACAAGTGTGAAGGATGCTTTTATTACTGAGGCATATAGCATAATGATTAAGAGCGTGGGCTACTAACCCCAAGACTGTGAGTTCACTTCCAGGCAGTGCATTGAATAAATAATAATAATAATAATAATAATATTCAAATAATAATAATAACAATAATAATAATAATAATAATAATAACAACAACAACAACAACAATAATATAATAATAATAATAATAATAATAATAATAATAATAATAATAATAATGATAATAATAGTCAAGACGGAGAGCACGATTCAATTGTAATAGACATTTTATTAGTTGAATGATATTTTGACATTAAGACTGTCATTGTCAAGTTCTTTTTTCTGTCTTCTTTTTTCTGTCTCTTTCTTTGGAACTTAAAGACTGATAATGTCATTCCATCAACGTGTGGATGATGGTTGCTCTCATTCATACTTTACATTTAAATTTCTATAATTTTGAATTTTTATCACTTCTTATTTTGAACTCAACAAAGACAGGCTTACTGTTGAAATATCGTTCAACCTAAAAAATATCTATTACAATGGAATTGTGCTCTTCGTCTTGACTGTTTATCTTTGTGAAGAGTTACATCAATCCTTTTTAAAATATAATAATAATAATGATGATGAATATAGTAATAATAATAAAGATAGTGCTCATGGAAACTGCTCATATCCTACGCAAAATACTTTCTATGTAATCTCAAGTTTTAAAACAAACATAATTTTCGAATGGTTCTTTTAGACAACCAAATATATGGCACCCTAGGCATAACACCAGCATGAACTTCCAACTTGTTGTCTCTTGAGGTCTCTGGGTGAGACTTGGAGCCAACTTGAACAAATGTAAAGCAAAAGTCAAACATAGAATATAATAATAATAATAATAATAATAATAATAATAATAATAATAACATCATCAAAAAAATACCTTAGGAATGAGAAGCCAGGTTTGAGTTCAAAATTCTACCAGGACACCTGTTGAAGGCTGGGGAGTAAATCAGTCGAAATGTTGTGGTAACAACAAACACGATAAGGACACATATCCATCCAATGTTAATTATGTAAATAATGTACAGAATTCCTCAGTTCAAAAATATAGAACAGCCCTTGATAAAAGACCATTCCCCATTTGCCACCTTATCATCTTTTTCTTTTTTTTTGTAAATATAGCTTATCTCTCCAATGTGTTCTTTCATTTTGAAGACAGTGATATGAAGGAAGTTTTACTGATGTTTCAAACAGGGCCAGCAGTAACTGTGTTGAGGCCTCACCTTTGGCTCTTATTCACAAATGTTGATTTTGTGTGTCCCACAAAATATATATTAATCTTTCACATAGGCACATCATCATTATCACCATCATGGTTTAATGTCCACTTTCCATGCTGGTATGAGTTTGACGGTTTGACTGAGGACTGGCAAGCCAGGAGACTGCACCAGGCTCCAGTCTGATCGGGCAAGGTTTCTACAGCTGGATGCCTTTCCTAACACCGACCACTCCAAGAGTGTAGTGGGTGCTTTTTACGTGCCACCGGCATAGGAGTCAGCCAGGGGCCACTGGCATCAACCGTGTTCAGATGGTGTTTTTTATGTGCCACAGCACAGGAGCCAGTCAGGGGCCACTGGCATCGATCACATTCTGATGGTGCTTTTTATGTGCCATGGCACAGAGCCAGTCATGGGCCACTGGCATCAACCATGTTCAGATGGTGCTTTTTACTTGCCACCAGCACAGGGAGCCAGTCAGGGGCCACTGGCATTGAACATGTTCAGATGGTGCTTTTTACTTGCCACCAGCACAGGGAGCCAGTCAGGGGCCACTGGCATAGAACATGTTCAGATGGTGCTTTTTACGTACAACCAGCACAGGAGCCAGTCAGGGTCCACTGGCATCAACCACTTTCAGATGGTGCTTTTTACGTGCCACCGGCACAGGAGCCAGTCAGGGGCCACTGGCATCAACCACTTTCAGATGGTGCTTTTTACGTGCCACTGGCACAGGAGCCAGTCAGGGACCACTGACATCGACCACTTTCAGATGGTGCTTGTAGTCGATTAAATCAACATTAGTACTTAATTAGTATTTATTTCATTGATCCCTGGGAGAACAACAAAGTTGCTCCTGACAAAGTTTGAACTCAGAGAGAAAAGGAAATACTGTAAGGCATTCCCTTTAGTCCACCATTCTCTCAATTCTAAGGGTGGTGTTTAGGTTTTTTATCAATATCTATACTGTTTGAATTGAATATTTAACAACAAAAATCAATATTAGAAATCAGTAATAGAAATCTAAGATCAATTGAAGAAAAGTGCATATATTCTCTGCTGGATGTTACAAAAGTTGAGAAATAACAAATCGAAAATGAGTAAAATCAAAACAAAATTAAAATATATAAAAATATAAAAATTTAAACAATATTACAACATAACAAACCAATAAATTTTCAAAGGATTAAAATATTGTCATTACATGAAATACAGTTGTTAGATACAGCTTTGATGTTCTTCAAATGTTGATTATTTCCTTTAGAGTCTATTAGTTCTGCTATTAAATATTGTTCTTGTTACTCTTGTAGATGTTGTTTTCATGGTTGTTATTGGGAGAAAGAAGAAAGTTTTCTATTTTCACAACAATAATTTGAGATATATAATGTAAGCAGAGAATGTCCTTATCGTGATAATGGATGATCATATGTTGCTGTTGTTGTACTCATTGTTGCCATTTAGCTCTGGGTAAGTCTCAATTTTGACTGATCTATAATCAGTCAAAGGTAATCCTTAAACCAACCTTAAAGGGCGGAGAGTTGGCAGAAACGTTAGCGCGCCGGGCATAGCCATATTTCATCTGCCGTTATGTTCTGAGTTCAAATTCTGCTGAGGTCGACTTTGCCTTTCATCCTTTTGGGGTCGATTAAATAAGTACCAGTTATGCACTGGGGTCGATATCCATTTGTCTGTCCTTGTTTGTCCTCTCTGTATTTAGCCCCTTGTGGGTAGTAAAGAAATAGGTATTTCGTCTCTCTTTACATTCTGTGTTCAAATTCCGTCGAGGTCAACTTTGCCTTTCATCGTTTCAGGGTCGATAAATAAAGTAGCAATTGCACACTGGGGTCAATGTCATCGATTTAATCCCTTTGTCTGTCCTTGTTTGTCCCCTCTATGTTTAGCCCCTTGTGCGCAATCAAGAAATAATCCTTAAACCAGCCATAATAATAAAAAAAATTAAGTTTTCAAATATTGAATACATTCAACTATGTTATCCACTGTATCCTTCCTTTTGCTACAATAGCAGAGTATGACTTACTGGGTGGAGGTGCATGGCTTAGTGGTTAGGGTGTTGGACTCATGATCGTAAGATTGTGGTTTCAAATCCTGGACCAAGCAATGTTGTGTTCTTGCGCAAGACACTTCATTTCACATTCCTCCAATCCACTCAGCTGGCAAGAATGAGTAATCCTGTTATGGACTGGCGTCTCATCCCAGTGAGGAATACATATGTTATGGAAATGGGGAAACTGGCCCTATGAGTCTGTGGAGGTACATGGCTTAATGGTTAGGGTGTTGGACTCACGATCGTAAGATTGTGGCTTCAATTCCTGGACCTGGCAATGCACTGTGGTCTTGAGAAAAATACTTCCTTTCACATTGCTCCTTATGAGTCGGTATAACTCAAAAAAGAGATTTGGCTGCTGTGTTTCTCAAGCGACCTAACAGAGGCTTCCTTAACAGGTTGAAATAAGAGTGCTTTTTACCTCTATTTTTCTTGGCCCTTTTATTTTAACTCAATACTGTAAGCTAACAGAATGTGTATTAATTACCTTCTGCCCCTATATCTTAAAGCTGGGGAAACCAAACCCTCTTTTCATAATGCCTAATTTACATATACGAAGACTGTGTCATTAACTGCTTGGTGCTTTCATGCCAAGGACTCAATACATTACATTGTTGTTCGATTCTAATCAATACAATTTAGCCATAGACAACAATTGAAAAGAGGTGTCACTCTACAGAAGCCGGATGTAATAGCAAAATCGATCAATGAAGAACAATTGATGTGATAAAAAATCAAAACACCACTTTAACAAAATAACATTTAGAAAATTACCAACAAAAGGGATACTACACATAGACAATAATTACTTGCTCCATTCTACTGGGTTAATATAAGCATATCATCTGTATTTCTGTAGAGTACATGTGATCTAAGAAAATGGTGAGACATTAACAGAATAATAAAGCATTATGCAAATGATTCTGTCAATTTCTATGAAATTTTGGCAATGGATATTTTTTTACTGTTTGGCTCAACTTTCCAAACATTTCAGCTTAAAAAACTAAAGTGGCTATGTGGTAAAAAGCTTGCTTCCCAACCACATGACACCTTGGGCAAATGTCTCCTGCTATAGCCTCGAGCCAGCCAAAGCCTTCTGAGCAGATTTGGTAGACGGAAACTGAAAGAAGTCCCTCATGTGGATACTCTTTTACTTGTTTCAGGCATTTGACTGTGGCCATGCTGGAGCACTGCCTTTAGTCGGGCAAATCGACCCCAGTACTTATTCTTTGTAAGCCTAGTACTTATTCTATCAGTCTCTTTTGCTGAACCGCTAAGTTACGGGGATGTAAACACACCAGCATCGGTTGTCAAGCAATGTTAGGGGGACAAACACAGACACACAAGCACAAAACCTGGGTTCTCATTCCTAAGGTATTTTTCGATATTATTATTATTATTATTATTATTATTATTATTATTATTATTATTATTATTCAGGTCACTGCCTGGAATTGAACTCGGAATTTTGAAGTTAGTAGCCTGCGCTCTTAACCACTACAACATATGCCTGTAAATAATGTAAATAATGTACAGAAGAATTTGTTTTACTTAATTTTTTTTTTCATATTTTTGGTTGTTTATATATATTCTTTTGAAGTTTGTGCAGAAGTTTAAAGTTAATTATTTAGAATTTGTTTACTTTTTTTAATCACTTTTATTTTTTTCATATGATGAAGGAAAAACATGTTCTGTTCTGATAGTTTTCCTAGCTTAGTACCAAAATGTTATGTGAATAGGATTTACTTGCTGTGTGAAGAACTATCATGTGCCCTCAATGTTAAGTATCTGTAATCAGTGGTGGACTGGCCAGGTTGCCAGCTTGCCCAATGGCAAGTGGGCTCCTGCACCATTAGAATCCATATATAGGGGCCCATGTTAGTATCTAAGGGGCCCATCCCCTCAAGTTTGAGAATTTTTTATTCACTCCTGGAAGAATGCATTAATTATCTCAGCCTGGATGTGTTTGTAGACAGTTGAAAAGAATAATTTTAGCAAAAAAAAAAAAAATTAAATGATAGCATTGTAGCTGCAGGTAGCCCCCCCCCCTTGTAGTTGCAAGTGAGCCTTAGTCTCCTGGCAACCAATATTTTTAAAGCCAATCCGCCACTGCCTGTGATCATGAAAGATCCAGGATGATATGGTAAAGCTTGGTGAGATCAGAGCACTGGACTGGCTTGTTGTGTCTTAAAGACAAGATAATGTATAACATGTTTCATTCATTTGACTGTGGCCGTGCTGGAGCACCGCCTTTAGTCGAAGAAGTCGACCCTCGGCCTTATTCTTTGTAAGCCTAATACTTATTCTATCAGTCACTTTTACTAAAATGCTGTTACGGGGATGTAAACACATCAACATCGGTTGTCAAGTGACAGTAGGGGGTACAAAGACACAAACACACAAATACATACATCATCATCATCATCATCATCGTCGTCATTTAACGTCCGCTTTCCATGCTGGCATGGGTTTGACGGTTTGACTGAGGACTGGCAACCTAGTAGGGTGTACCTGGTTAAAGACTTATTCACTTCCTGAACGTTATACTAATACATCTGTTTGTTGTCTACACCACCTGTCTTCGTCTTTTGTTTTTTTGTGCATTCTCCCTATATATATATCTATATATATATGTGTGTGTGTGTGTGTGTGTGTGTGTGAGTGTGTATATACA
Source organism: Octopus sinensis (assembly GCF_006345805.1). Lineage (NCBI taxonomy): Eukaryota > Metazoa > Mollusca > Cephalopoda > Octopoda > Octopodidae > Octopus > Octopus sinensis. The sequence goes on along the minus strand of NC_043011.1, from coordinate 35,672,906 downwards.
ATGGGCTTCTTTCAGTTTCTGTCTACCAGATTCACTCACAAGGCTTTGGTCACCCCCAAGGCTATAGTAGAAGACACTTACCCAAGGTGCCACGCAGTGAGACTGAACCCTGGAACCATGTGATTTGGAAGCAAGCTTCTTACCACACAATCACTCCTGCACCAACTTCTAATCTTATATTTGATAAAGGGAACACTTCTTGAAATATAATAGAAGCATTAACTAACCCATCGAAGGTAATACAATATCTTGTATTTTTAATTTATTGGCCTCATTTTATGTCCTTATGTATTCTGCCCTCAATTGCTTAAAGGTCTGCTTAGAAATATTTATATCATTTACAGATTGCATTGCTTCAAACAAATTTCTTTCCTCTCCATTTTTTATTTTTTATTTTATTTTTTTTTTCAAGCATGGGCTGATGATTCTTCAATTTTCTTTCATTAGATTTTGAAGACATATTTTGCATCTGGTTTGATAAAGTTACTTTTCAATCAAGTAGAATTACAATTTGATACCATATAGCCTGACATGATAAGCAGCAATGCCTGCCAGTGACAAAGTTAGAACCTGTGATCTTTAGATTTATCCACTGTTGTGTGCATACATCAATGACTGATGCATCTGGACACATCTTCAGTGATGTGCCTGGTATCCTTGGGTCTTTCAGGTCTTTCAACATCATACACCTTCCTCCAAGTGACCCAGCTGGAGCTGATCAAACCCCAGATTGTGTCCAGATGGCCAACTATCTACCTTATGGCTCTCCTCTTGTGATCCACAGCCATCTTGAGGCCTTCTCTGCCACATCGGTGGTACTGTGGCTACCCTTCCTCCTTTTCACTCCCTCGATGCCCAAACTGCTGAAAGCACTGGTCAGGGAACGGGCTGTAAAAGCCCTGCATCCAACCTCCATGGGGAGACACCTCATTCTTCCTATTTCCTTCAAGTGACCATGCCAGCATGGAAAAGAGGTGTTAAATGATGAGGATAATCGTTTACATCTACTCCATGTATCAGTCAGTGTGATACATGACTGATACATGGAATATCAATCATTTGGTGATCATATTCACAAATATGTGTGTAGTAGTATTCTGTCCCGGACCGGGCTGCGTGTTGTGTTCTTGAGCAAGACACTTTATTTCACGTTGCTTCAGTTCACTCAGCTGTAGAAATGAGTTGCGACGTCACAGGTGCCAAGCTGTATCGGCCCTTGCCTTTCCCTTGGACAACATCGGTGATGTGGAGAGGGGAGGCCGGTATGCATGGGCGACTGCTGGTCTTCCATAAAACAACCTTGCCCAGACTTGTGCCTCAGAGGGTAACTCTCTAGGTGCAAACCATGGTCAGTGTCTGACCGATGGGGGTCACCAAGTATTCTGACTTTGAACTGAAAGGTTCCTTTATAAAGAAAAGGCAAAAGTCTTTTCACTAACACCGTAATTTCAAAACTATGGAAGAATATTTTTTATTTACAAAAAGTCTATTTTTCTTTTATATTGTCATTTACTTGAATTTTTTTTTTTTTATTTAATTTTTTTTTTCACCGCTGTTGTTATTGTAATTGTTTTGCTTTCCAAGTTTGTGTAGACATTAGAAGTTAAATATTTAAAACTTGTTTTTTAAAAAAACTGTGTTGTTTTTTGTTTTCTTTTCTTTTTTCTCTCCTTTGATGAAGAAAAAACAGAGATCTATTATATATTTGGTTTATATTTTCCAGCTCTCATTCCACCTAGGTAGGCAAGGGAACTAAGTATGCATACCTGTTGATGACTGATACATCAAATACTCATTAGCAATATTAGGAAATGAAAGACAAATACATTAACCACACTATCGTGAGCTTTTGCAATTTAATTTGATATGTGATTTGGGATGTTTGTGATGTTAGTTGAAATATTCAAGGATTCATTGATTTGTCATTACAAATAAACTTTACATTGGAACATCATGTTTCAAATTAAAACTACTTGTGATTATCATAAATACTTGTTACTACTTCTCTTTTCGAAGCAGCTGTGTTTCTTCTATATTCTATATTCTTGGCCAAATAGAATACTCTCTTTTACTCTCTTTACTATCTTTTACTTGTTTCAGTCATTTGACTGCGGCCATGCTGCAGCACCGCCTTTAGTTCGAGCAAATCGACCTCAGGACTTATTCTTTGGAAGCCTAGTACTTATTCTATCGGTCTCTTTTGCTGAACCGCTAAGTTACAGGGACGTAAACACACCAGCATCGGTTGTCATGCGATGCTGGGGGGACAAACGCAGACACACAAACATATACACACACACACATATATATCTATATACATATATACGATAGGCTTCTTTCCGTCTACCAAATTCACTCACAAGGCTTTGGTCGGCCCAATGCTATTGTAGAAGACACTTGCTCAAGGTGCCACGCAGTGGGAATGAACCCGGAACCATGTGGTTGGTAAGCAAACTACTTACCACACAGCCACTAGTTTTGGCTAAGAAGTCTGGTGACTGGCAAATAGGAACATAGCACAATGTTGGATGAGATATTTTTTGTGTTATTATTACATTACATTTCCATAATTCTTTGATAAATAGATTAATTAAGCAATAATAATTAGACTTAATATGTATAAAAGTCTGGAGTAGTTATTGTTTTTAAGACTGTAATTTTCCAGATTATTAATCTCATCTCTAAGATGATACGTGTTGGTGCCACATAAAAAGCATCTATACCAGTGCCACGTTTAAGTTTCATGCCAGTGTCACATAAAGAAGCACCCATGCTGATGCCACATAAGAGCAGCCATGCCAGTGTTGTGCAAAAAGCACCACTGCTGGTTCCACATAACACCACTGGTGCAGGTGCCACGTAAAAAGCGCCAAGTACTCTCTGTAAAATGGTTGGCATTAGGAAGAGCATCCAGCTGTAGAAATCATACCAAAACAGATAACCAAAGCCTGATGCAGCTCTCTGGTTGGCCGACTCCTGTCGAACAGTCCAACCCATGCCAGCATGGAAATGGGACATTAAATGATGATGATGATAATGGTTTACACCTACTCCATGTATCAGTCAGTGTGATACATGACTGATACATGAAATATCAATCATTTGGTGCTCATACTCACGAATATGTATATAGGCGTAGGAGTGGCTTTGTGGTAGGTACCTTGCTTACCAACCACATGGTTCTGGGTTCATTCCCACTGCATGGCACCTTGGGCAAGTGTCTTCTACTATAGCCTCAGGCTGACCAAAGCCTTGTGAGTGGATTTGGTAGATGGAAACTGAAAGAAGCCCATCGTATATATGTGTATATATATGTGTGTGTGTGTGTGTGTGTGTATGCTTGTGTGTCTGTGTTTGTCCCCCAACATCGCTTGACAACCATGCTGGTGTGTTTACGTCCCCATAACTTAGCGGTTCGGCAAAAGAGACCGATAGAATATGTACTAGGCTTACAAAGAATAAGTCCTGGGGTCGATTTGCTCAACTAAAGGTGGAGCTCTAGCATGGCCACAATCAAATGACTGAAACAAGTAAAAGAGTAAAAGAGTAATAGAGTGCTATTCGGAATTTTACCTGAAAGCTTCCTTTATAAATTAAGGGCAATACATACCAGGTCACCTGTGTTACCTGACAACCTTCCTTTCTTCATCTTGCAATAACATTAGAGTGCTATTCAGTGTACCTTCTGCTGTCTCTTCCTACTCTTAGTGTTCCAGGTTCAAATTATGCTCAAGGCCAGCTTTGCTTTCCATTCTTCCAGGATCAATTAATCAAGTACCAACCAAAAATTCTCTCAACTCTCAACTCTTTCTTTCTTTCTCTCTCTCTTTCTCTCTCTCTTTCTCCCTCTCTCCTCTCTCCACTTCTCCATCTCCTTCTCTCCTCTATCCCTCTCTTCGTACCCTCCTTCTCTCTCCCTCTCTCCTCTCCCCCCTCTTCTTCTCTCTTCTCTTCTCTCTCTCTCTTCTCCCCACTTCTCCCTCTCCTTCTCTCCTCTACCTCTCTCTCCCTACCCTCCTTCTCTCTCCTTCTCCCTCTTCTACCCCACTCTCTCTTTCCAATAATGCAATATGAGGATAATCAAGAACATAACTTCCATGTCAATGCAACCATTCAAAGGCAGAGTGATGCGCAATATGGCAGAGAATGAAAAAAAATCAAGAGAAAAATACTAGGAAGTTGCGAGTCAGCTATATGAAGCTGATATCAACAATGTGCTTTCTGATTGGGTTGTCAGCTGGCCCTATATGTGCCGCATCTTTAATTCTTCTATGTTTCCATC
>NC_043011.1:35598624-35663624 GCF_006345805.1 Octopus sinensis | reverse complement strand
ATATATTTATGCACATACACACACAGATGTGCATACACGTATATTAATATATGTGTGTGTGTGTATGCATACGAATACATAAATATATTTGCGTTAATGTGTATATGTTTCTGTTTACAACATCTATTATTTTTTTTTCCCTTATGTGTATAAAACGAAATAAGTTAATCAGATTTTCATTTGCTTTGCAGAGAAGATAGCTGAATATCAAATTACATTTACTTAACTGGCAACAGATTGACTTTGGAACTAAGTCCAAACTAAAGGGTTAAAAGATGGCAAACCTTTCTCTTTAATACTGCCACAAAAGTTGAATAAATGATAATATTTATTGAGTGAAGTGTGATAAAATGATATCACACTGGGCTAAATGCCATGCATTATTTATAATAAGCCAATTCTATTCTAAGTCAAAATCCTGCTATTATCAACTTATTCTTTTATTTTTCTCTTCTTTTTTTTTGTTATTTCTTAGTGTTCTGTATTATTTTTCTTTATATAAACCTTCACCAGAATCATCAGTAATCATAGAGCATTGTCTGTAGATTGTGTTACATAAAACAGATGAAAAAATAATCGTTTCTCTCATCAGAAGTTTGATCTGTCACTTTGACTTTAGTTGTTGGAGGGACTGAACTTTCTAGCACAAATCATCTCATCGTGTACCCTTTTTTACTTTTGCTAGCTTCTACCATTAGGCTGTGGTCATACTGGGACACTGCCTTCAATAGTGTTTTAATTGGTCATATTGACCAAGGTATATTTTTTTAGTTTTGTGCTTATTTCATTGATCACTATTTGTTGAACCACTAATCTAGAGAATATAAAGCAAACACATCAGTTTCCCAACTTTCTGCTATTCTTCCCATTTGCTCAAGAACAACAGTTTAAGCAAACACTAATACTACATTTCCTTTCTTTTCTTGTATAGTACATTTCTCTATTGTCTTGTATTGTCTTCATTCATCTTATTTTAATCATTAAAAACATTATTTTTCTTTTTTGCTCCTAGTCACTGAGGCATAACCATATACTTATGTATGTCTTTTGTGACTTCGCTAAGACTTACCTATACAACTTTTCGTGATTGATCTATATCATCTCTGCTATATCAGTCATAATCAGTTGTGTCTGATGTTTGTTGATATCTCATTGCCGAGTGATTCTGTCCTCAGAAGCCAAAACTGCAGTTTTCGATAGATGAACAGCTAATAAGGGGCATTTTTATTTCTTCCATCTGTTCTCTGTGTTTGAGAGAGAGCAAGAGAGAGAGAGGATTTTATTCAGTCACGACTAGAGACCGAGTCCTCTGGAAGTGTGCTGTGCGCGAGAAGACCCGGCAGGACAAGTGAGTCCATAACCCGTGGCCTTCTACTTGGGATGGAGCCAGCCTACGTATGCATACCTTCCCTTCTTGGGACACAAAACTCTACTTGTGAAGACCTGTTGAGGCAAGTGAGGATCAACTCTACTTGTGAAGACCTGTTGAGGCAAGTGAGGATCAGAATCGAAATCGATCAATGGAAATTGCAGATGTGTTACCAGTGCTGGTGGCATGTCGAAACTCTACTTGTGAAGACCCGTTGAGGCAAGTGAGGATCAGAATGGAAATCGATCAATGGAAATTGCAGATGTGTTACCAGTGCCGGTGGCATGTAAGAGAACCTTCCGTTTCGCGACCGTTGCCAGCACCGCCCCGTTTCATATCCGTTGCCAGCCTCGCCTGGCCCTTGTGCCGGTGGCACATAAAAAGCACCATCCGTTCGTGGCCGTTTGCCAGTTCTGTCTGGCACCTGTGCGGGTGGCACGTAAAAAGCACCCACTACACTCACGGAGTAGTTGGCGTTAGGAAGGGCATCCAGCCGTAGAAACACTGCCAGATTTGACTGGCCCTGATGAAGCCTTCTGGCTTCACAGACCCCAGTAGAACCGTCCAACCCATGCTAGCATGGAAAACGGACGCTAAACGATGATGATGATGATGATGATACACACATGCACACATGAACACACACACACATACATATAAAGGCACTCACTTCTTTCCCTTTTTTTCTCTGACTCCTTTTTATAGTTACCTCCCATGTCCAACTGCTATTCATTCTTAATGGGGCAGGCCTAACTCTTCATCAATTATAATGATGAGTGTTCCAGCTGATCTGATCCACAGAACAGCTGCTGCTCATGAAATTAATCATGAGCACTCTCCAGACAGGTGTACTGTGTTAATGTAGTTCTCAGGAAGATTCAGTATGACACAGAGCAGGACAAGACTGGCTCTTTCAATTACAGGTATGACTTATTTTTACCAAGTGACTGAACTGGGGGAATGAGAAATAAAGCGTCTTGCTCAAGGATGCAACATGCCACTTGTATCTTACAATCATGACTTGAATGCCCTAACCATTAAGCCAAGATGAGAATATATATATTGACTTCGAATTTTGGCAAAAAGTCAGCAATTTTGAGGCAAGGGGTTAAGTCAGTTACATTCACTCCAGTGCACAAATGGTACTTATTTGACCTCAAAAGGATGAAAAGCAAAGTTGGCTTCGGCAGAATTTGAACTCAGAACAAGGTGGTGAGCTTGGCAGAAACATTATCGTGCCGGGCGAAATGTTTCATGGTATTTCGTCTATCTTTACATTCTGAGTTCAAATTCTGCCGAGGTCAACATTGCCTTTTATCCTTTTGGGTTCGATAAATTAAGTACCAGTTGTGTACTGAGGTCGATCTAATCGACTGGCCCCCTCTCTAAAAATTTCAGGCCTTGTGCCTAGGGTAGAAGCAAATTTGAACTCAGAACATAATGATGGACAAAATGCCGCTAAGCATTTTATCTGGCATGCTAACAGTTCTACTAGATCACCACTTTATTAATTAAAACATATATTAATGAATAATTAATCAGCTGATCAGTAATTTCCTTTCTGATACTACCACTGCAATCATTTCCAACTCCGCAAATACCAGTTATGTCCCATAGTTTTTCAGTTACATCTACTACACTACCCCAATAGTAGATGTCTTGCATTCATGATGTCCTCTATGCTACTCTGTCACGCATTTGTAACATTACCATAATCTTATCTTCCATTCCTGCAGTCTTCAGTAAGCCATGCTGTCATTTATACAATTCTCACAGTCGTGTTCAAGTATGAGTAACAGTTTCAATTAGAGAAAATATAATATATGGGTCTTAAAGTCAAATGGTTATCTCCAAATAATACCATGCTAAATACGATATAAAAATGCCCAAGGATGGCTGTTTCCTGTAATGAGAATACATAAAACACTTGGACTTTACGTCTGTTTTTTACTCTCTTTTTATTTCTTGTGTTTTTGTGTCAATAAATGTATTATGTGACCTGGGTGTTTTGTTTGTATTATTGTTTTCATTGTCTAGAGTATGATTAATATGACAGAGAAAGTACTTCCAAGAAACATTTTGCATACTAAATACAAATACTGTAGTTGTACTTATGTAATATAATGATTCAAAAACTTGGGGTTATCCAAGCAGTTGCCGTTAAAGGAAAAACAAATCTCCTTCTTGTGGGTGTTTAACACTTTAGCATTTAAACTGGTCATATCAGACACAAATATTCTATCTGTTTCATGTGCAAACTGACCAGATACAGCCTCACATTCCTATCCTACAATGTCATTCTAAATATAAACAATCGTATTATTGAAATCTCGAAGCTAGGAGATAATACCTGATTATGTGTCACAAAAAGAAAAAAAAAACTAGAATATTAAAATTTTTTGGTCAAAACCCATTCACAGAAACCACCAAATGTAACCCTTCCAAACTTAATTTCTCTAGTAGAATTTCTTTTCTTTTTTTTTTATTTAGAAGTGTGTGTAGATGTGTGTGCATGCATAAAATCCAGTTGTTTAATCATTGATTAAATAAAGAAATCTGAATCCATTACAACATAGTCCTTCTCTCATTGTCCTGTGTTGTATGGTGTGTGTCACCATAGCCTCAGGCTAACTCAAGTATAGATGACTGAAATTGGATGTAGATTAGACATAGACAACTTTTCCTGAGAAGTGGGCCAGATGAGGCATCAGGTGAGCTGTGATTACTAAAAGGAAGTCCAGTGGGCCGCACGCTGCCTGCAGGGCCACAGTTTCCCCATAACTGATGTAAAATGTTCAGAAGCAGTCTAATATATTGGTATGACTGCAACTGTGTGGTAAAAAGCTTGCTTTTCAACCACATGGTTCCAGGTTCAGTCCCACTGTATGGCACCTTGGGCAAGTTTCTTCTACTAGAGCCTTGGGCTGACCAAAGCCTTGTGAGTGGATTTGGCAGATGGAAACTGAAAGAAACCCATCATATATGTGTGTGTGTGTGTGTGTTTGTGTGTATGTATGTATGTATGTATCTATGTGTGTGTATTTGTGTCTGTGTTTATTACCCCCCCCCCCTTATCATCACCACTTTACAACCGGTGTTGGTGTGTTCTTGTCCCTGTAACTTAGTGGTTCAGCAAGAGAGACCAACAGAATAAGTACTAGGCTGACAAAGAATAAAACCTGGGGTCAATTTGTTCGACTAAAACCCTTTATGGTGATGCTCCAGAATGGTCAAAATCTAATGAGTAAAACAAGTAGCAGAATAACAGAATATCCCTCTCAAAACACAACAGCCTTATAATCTTGTGTCATGCTGTTTCTCCCTGAGGATTAAATTAAGGGCCAGGTTCCTTCTGAGTTGTGTGCCTGTGCATATGCACACACATTTTATTTTATAACAAACACACAAAGAAAAGAAATTTTGCACACAAATCTTTCAAAAAGACAGTTCTATATTTAAGAGATGAGGAATTATGTACATTATTTACATTATTTATATTATTTACAATTGACGGTTCGAAATTTCTCCAAGACACCTGATGATGGCTGGAGGGTATATCAGCCGAAATGTTGTGTTAACAACAAACAAGATGAGGACAAATATCCATCGAATGTAAATAATGTACTTTCAAAAAGACACTGAAATTGTTTTAATTGAAAATAGTTACTCACGCAGATGCAAACATACTTGAGAAAAAAAAAAGTTTGCACACAATCGAATTTATGAGTACCCCTACAGCAAAAAATTAGAGAACATTAATTAAGAGTATAAATGACTGTGGAATACTCAGCTCGTACCAAATTAATGAAAAGATTGATTGAACAACTGAACACTCACCCTCAAAACTAATGATCCCCTTATGTGTATATATACTATATACACATGTGTGTGAGAGTGTTTCGAATGAAATAAAATGTGTGTAAAATATGTGTTATTTGCCTGGTTTCTAGATGCTATAGTAGCATTCAAAGTAATGAAGACTAATTAATTATACAGCCATAAATTATATAATTATATATTAGTGATATGTACCTAGCGAAAGCTGAAAGTGAACTGAGCAAATGTGAATTAAATGATATGTCTAAATTTAATTGGGAAGAGTTATTGTGGTAATAATTTAAATTTTCCGGGCAATTAACCTTACTTTTCATACTCCTTGCCTTCAGTGCTACATTTTGATTGGTTCAATATCTGATTGTCTTCAGATATCCTATTCTTATATTGATACAATTATCTTGGCTAAATCTGAACTGAGGTATTTCCTTTTTAAAAGATCTGTCTGAAAGTTTTTAATCAAAGGAGATATATAGATTGGCAGTTAATGTATGATGTGAAAATAGAAATTGCTAAACTGCAATGGAATAAAATTACCTATAAATACACATCATGTGAGTGCAGACTTAGAAAGGTTATAGAGATAGTTTATATAGCATTAATTGTTACCCCGATCAATAAAGTTAGGTCATCATTCCAACCATTATATTTGCTTTCTGTTATATCTCGTTTAGCATTGCAGCTGTTGATGATGATACCATATCAGGACAATTACCTACCCCGAAAATTCCCACCACCACCACTGGTGGCAACTACTTCTTAGGACAGTTACCTCCCTTGGTTAATTACCCCCTCTCCAATAAATTAAAAAGTTTTAAATCATCATTTGTGGTCCTCAGAGGTAATTGGCCGGATCTTTTCGGTTTGAACGGCAGGTTTTAAAATAATTTCCACGTAACTAAACACTTTTAAACTTCGTATACTGGTAGATTGTGTTTATAAAACATCTTTTTCCCTTGGCTTTATAGAGAAAATTCTATAGTTTGTAAGATACTTGTTGTTTTTTTTCTTCAATTTCTGCAATTTCAAAAATCAATGACATCTATTGAGGTAAAAATCATTCTGTGCCGTATGAATATGTCCCTTGTTTAAGAAACAGATTGGGTTTATTTACATTTCTGAAGAAAAAAAGATACCCTTCCCCCCACCCCTAACCTTAACCCTAAAACAGATTGAAATGCAATAGATCGATACTAAGGTCATAATTATGGGTGACAATTTCATATGACACCGCTAGAAAAAACTGCTGTTCAAACTGAAAAGATCCAATTGGCCTTGTGGGGGCAGGTGGTTAGTTTCCTTAGGGAGAGGTAAATGTCCTAGACTCAATGTTACTGCCTTCCCTGTGCTATATGTGAGTGACCAGAGTCTGTCCTAAGTGCCAGATGCTTCCAGCATCCTAGTAACTGCCCCTGACACCCCAGTCATTTCCCTTCCTTTATATCCTTAATAACCCCTTCAGCCCTAGTCCCTGCCATCTTCAATAGCAAACTCATCCATTGAGTCTACTTGGACTAGAATCTTCTTCCCCCCCCCTCTCTCTCTCTCTCTCTATATATATATATATATATTACTTGTTTCAGTCATTTGACTGTAGCCATGCTGGAGCACCATCTTTAGTGGATCAAATGTACCACAGAGGTTATTTTTTGTCAGCCTAGTACTTATCGGTTTCTGTTGTCAAACTGCTAAGTTACGGGGCTCATAGACACAGACACACAAATACATACATACGCACATGCATGCATACATATATACATATATATATATATATATATATACGATGGGCTTCTTTCAGTTTCCATCTACGAAATCCACTCACAAGGCTTTGGTCAGCCAAAAACTATAGAAGAAGACACTTGCACAAGATGCCATACAGTGGGACTGAACCTGGAACCATGTGGTTGGAAAGCAAGCTCCTTACCACACAGCCATTCCAGCACCTATGCATGTGTGTGTGCGTATGCATCTCTAGCTTTATTTGTAAATGTTTATATTGCCTTTCCATGCATTTTTCTTTTTGACATTAGTGTGGATGAATGCATGGCTACGATTCTGTACACATTGCATCACAATCTAGAACACTCAACACACTGAGTTTCACTGTAGAAAACGTAGGTAGGCCTCTTACATTCAGTTTCTCTCCTTGTTAAGAATAACTGACGTCTCTCTTCTCATTTTGTTACTGGGTACCGTTCATGGTTCACCTCAGTTTCCATTCTTTCCAAACCTGTCTCTTAGCTATTAGAGCTCAATTAACTGTACCTTTTCTCCACAATGCCACACTCCACCTGGCTGGAACATTGTTCCATTCTTGGATTTAGTCTATAGATTACAGAAGGTTGGTTTAAATAATTCCTAATTGGCAGAATTTTCTATCATCTTTCCCATCATGCACTTCATTCGATGTCTGTTTGTCTGAGGAGTTTTTCGTTTCCATGCAGAAGTGTATAATGTTTTTATTATGTTTGTTTGTTTAAGCTTAAATACAACAGAATGGTCTCACCAGACCTTTTCTTTCCATTGAATCACATGATCCAGTGGCTTGCCAAACTAGTTGCCTGTTTTGTAAACGACTGTGCAAAGGACAGGTGACGAGAATGGCTCCTTTAGTACATTGCACAGTTGATACAATAAATATGAAAAGGATAAATGCGTATAAGTGCCAGAAGGAAAAGAGAGACACAACCGAGTAGAATGTTTAAGAAAAGATTTTATTGATAGGTTAACATGTGTGTCAGTATGTGCGTCATGTATACATAATGTGTATGTAGAAACATGGATGTATGCGTGTACAATAAGTACAGAGCATTGAAAGAGTCTATAATATGACGTTAGAAGAATGTTCAGACACAAGGATGATAAATACCAGTTTGTAGTCAAGGTACACGATAGATGAAGTGCTGTATCAAGAAGTTGAGGCACGTGTCGTGCATTAAGCTGTGGCTACTATGCAGAGCCGGTTACTTGGTACAGGAGGTTCTCACAGGTTGTGTTTGCTGTTAACCATGGTGAAGTAATTCACAAACAGTGTTGAGATAGGACCTGTGTGAGGGTTGCTGGTTGCTGTGTATGTAGAGAGATGTTGTTAAGGATGTTAAGAAGACAGAGGCGACAGAGATGGACGCCCTGAATGCTGCTGGACGAAGTTGAGTCTCCATGTGGCTGCTGTTGTGTTGTCACTGGAACTGGCTGTGTGCTCTGTGGTCAGTGGTTAGACATCAAAAGATCTAGAACCGAAAGACGAAAGATGAAAGATGGTGTAAAGCTAGCATTTTATCCTAAGCTATCGGCTCACCGGAAGTTTGGAAGAGACTTTCTCACATGATCTTATCAGAAGGCTGCGATTGGTTGGGTTGCATATTGGTGCACAATAGAGCAAGAGACAAACTGCGGCAATACTAACCAATCAGAGTAGTGGACACAACAGGGTCCAAAAGAGCAACCAAAGGCTAGCTGTTATCTACCACGTCCGTATTTGTGTATATATGACAGAGAGAGAAGAATTTCACTTAGAGTACTCTACACATGTATTGGTCGGTCACTAACTGTCCAGTTGTGTGTTTGCAACAGTTTGCTTTCAATGCAGGAAAGACCACTTTACCCCTGGAGCCTATCCAAGGTTATAAAAACCCTTGTATTCTGTTTCACTAGGTCTTTGGCAGCAGCCATTGGCCACACACCAGATCTCTTTGGACCATCGTCAATGAACCAGAAATCCAGCCTGTCACACACAGCTTTCCCCAACCAGCCTTCTTTGATCTTTATTGTTATTGCAACATACAGCAAACCACAGCCATATCAACAGACCCAGTAGAACTAAAGTCATTTAAATACTTGTTCCAGGGATGTAATAATATCATCATTCTACAATTCTATATTTAAGAGATGACGAATTATGTACATATTTACATTATTTACATTATTTACATTTGACGGATATTTATCCTCATCTTGTTTGTTGTTAACACAACGTTTCGGCTGATATACCCTCCAGTCTTCATCAGGTGTCTTGGGGAAATTTTGAACTTGGGTTCTCATTCCTAAGGTATTTTTCGATGTTATTATTATTGTTATTATTATTCAGGTCACTGCCTGGAATCGAACTCGGAATCTTGGGGTTAGTAGCCCGTGCACTTAACCACTATGCCATATGAGGACAAACATCTGTCAAATGTAAATAATGTAAATAATGTACATAATTCCTCATCTCTCAAATATAGAATCACTGTTGATGTTATATTGCCTAATTATCAGTCCAAGTTTAGTTATTTTGTTCTGTCATAAACTCTACCTCACTCTGTCTATTTCCTGCAAAGATTATACCTAGCCCACCTACCCAGAAGAGTTTGTACCTTTGTTCCATGCTGGCAAATTCTCTAAATAAGGTTCCCTCCATCTCATCTATTGTACACAGCTCACATCTACATGCTGCATCTCCAGCATTTCATCAATCTCTCCTCATCTATCTTTCATCATGCTGATATTAATGGTGGCATTGCTAAAATTCTGCACATGGGAAGAAAAGATTATGGTAAAGGTGATGCTGAGGATGCTTGTTGCCAGTCAGCACCTAAAAGCAACCGAAATTGTTTGCTGATTGCCAGTGGAGTTGTCACACCTAGATACCTCACTACTGTGCATAACACTATCGTATTAAACATAGACATTGGCATAAATGAAGCAGGTATTTGATAACGAAGGTAATTTAATGATCAAGAGTAAATTTATATACACATACACATACACATACACACGTATACCACACATGCTACACATATACACCACTCACATACACACAGAGAGGCAAAAGAGACATGAGTTTAACAGTAAAAGAAATTACGAGAGTTTTACTAAGAGCATATCACTAGTTTATGGACAATTGTGTGTGTGTGTGTGTGTGTGTGTGTGTGTGTGTGTGTGGATATTTTCATGTCTTAAGGAATGTCCAATTAGAACAGCAGCATTGTGTAAACTTGAGGTAAATTGTGAACGTCACTGTATAGGGTCAGCCATTTGCAACCTTCTACTTACATCTAGTGGAGGCACATGGCCTAGTGGTTAGAGCAGCAGACTCGCGGACAAGGGATCCTGGGTTCGAATCTCAGACCGGGCGGCGATGTGTGTTTTTATGAGCAAAACACCTAAGCTTCATGTGGCTCTGGCAGAAGGTAATGGTGAACTTCTGCTGACACTTTCGCCACAACTTGCTCTAATTCTTTCCTCCTGCATCTTGCAGCTCACCTGTGACGGACCAGTGTCTCGTCCAGGTGGGGAACCTATATGCCAAGGACACCGGGAAACTGGCCCTTATGAGCTAGGCATGACTCAAGAAGGAACAAACAGCTTACATCTAAAATATGGAGGAAATTATTGTTTTACCTTCTATTATTGACATTTTATCAGTAAGCAAGCATTATTATCGAAATGTTCCTCATTTTCTTAATATTCTTATTCATCTTCTTGTTTAGCATCAACTTGATTCAGTCCTGATCAGGCAACCCCATCATGAAAAGAGTCCATCTAAGGCCATCCTGTCTTTTTGAGATATTCAGTATAATACACACGACCCAGTTAGGTCTTACCATTTTAATAAATACTGGGTAGATTTTCCGAGAGATTTGGTTTGAAACTTCAAACAGAGAGAAAGGTTGTAACCAGATAATAGTTCTCTCTTCAGGTCAACATATTGTTTCAGCTGTTCATCCTTGGCTTAGCTACAATCCAACAGATCTATGATCTAATGTTTTCTTGCCATGATGCAATGCCTTTTTCACATAGTGTATCTTGGACTACATTTCTCAATATTACCATTTTTTTTAAGATGAGTCAATCTAAGTAAAATTCTTTTCGACTCTAGGTACAAGACCCGCAATGTTTTTTGGTGGGAGTGACAGTCAATTAGATCGACCCCAGTATGCAACTGGTACTTAATTTATTGACCTTGAAAGGATGAAAGGCAAAGTCAACCTCAGTGGAATTTGAACTCAGAATGTAAAGACAGATGAAATACCTATTTCTTTACTACCCACAAGGGGCTAAACACATAGAGGACAAACAAGGACAGATAAAGGGATCAAGTCGATTATATCAACCTCAATGTGTAACTGGTGCTTATTTAAGTGACCCTGAAAGGATGAAAGGCAAAGTCGACATCGGCGGAATTTGAACTCAGAACGTAGTGGCAGATGAAATACCTATTTCTTTATTACCCACAAGGGGCTAAATATAGAGGGGACAAACAAGGACAGACATAGGTATTAAGTCGATTACATCGACCCCAGTGCGTAACTGGTACTTAATTTATCGACCCCGAAAGGATGAAAGGCAAAGTCGACATCGACGGAATTTGAACTCAGAACGTAGTGGCAGATGAAATACCGCTAAGCATTTTACCTGACCTGCTAACATTTCTGCCAGCTCGCCTCTAAGTAAAATTGCTGTCTCCCATACATACAGGCTTGTCCTTTCAGGCGCTGGTGCCACTTAAATGAGGGCACCTGTGCCAGCGGCACATAAAAAGCACCCAGCACACTCTGCTAAGTGGTTAGCATTAGGAAAGGGCATCTGGACGTAGAAACCATGCCACAACAGACAATTGGAGTCTGGACAGCTTCCTACTAACCAGCTGCATGTCAAACCTATTTCTTTATTACCCACAAGGGGCTAAACATCGAGGGGACAAACAAGGACAGACATGGGTATTAAGTCGATTACATCGACCCCAGTGCGTAACTGGTACTTAATTTATCGACCCCGAAAGGATGAAAGGCAAAGTCGACCTCAGCAGAATTTGAACTCATAACGTAGCGGCGGACGAAATACCACAAAGCATTTCGCCCGGCATGCTAACGTTTCTGCCAGCTCGCCACCTTTTTTTTTTTATCTTCGAGAGTAGATCGAGGCCGTCAACGTCCCCGGGGCCTCCAGTCGTTCGCTTTACCGGACGGAATTGCGTGTCGTTCTCCCGCTGGCGCCAGCTATCCTGAGGGAAACCATCATGTCAAACCGTCCAACCCGTGCCAGCATGGAAAGCGAATGTTAAACGATGATGATGATGACGATGGCGACGACGACGATGACGACGACGAGGATATGATCTGAGATAGAGATTTATATGCTGTTTTTCCCCCAGGTTGATTCAATGACCTCATAGAGACAGTTTCATTAGCCCCAGCATTATCAAAAGGTTGTGTTATTATAAGAATAGAATGGATGCAGAAATACTTGATTTTTTTCTTTTCTTTTCTGTTAGAATTAAAATAACAGTCAAGCAAAGTGAGCGAAAGCTTTTGAAAAAGATGAACCTGATTATGGAGTTAATGGGGCCCAAAAGTGTTTCATTAGTCAAGGTTTGTTTACTTTACTAATGAAGCAAAATAGTAAAAAATAAACTTGCTCAAATAAATACATACAATGAACAAAGCCGATATTTATCACATGTATGTGTGTGTATATATATATATGTATATATATATATATATATATATATATGCATGTATGTATGTATACACACACACACACACATATATACATACATGCTTACAAATATACATACACTTTTGTGTTCTTTGTTCTGAAGAGATGAGATCAAATGGCAATGCAGAATACAACTCTTTCAATAAGTGTAGAAATACATTTATAATAACTGGGTTTTGTGTATATCTACTAATATATGTATGCACACACACACACACACAGAGTGTGTCTTTGAGTGTGCCTATATGCATAGAAATATATGTATGTATACATATGTGTATGTGTGTGTGTGTATATATACATATATATATTATATATATATATATATATATATATATATATATATATATATATAATATATATGTGTGTGTGTGTATTTGTATATACATATTTATGTGTTTGCATTATATACCCATATATATTTATCTCTCTCCTAATATCTATTTATATATATATATATATATATATATATATATATAATATATATATATATATATATATATATATATATATAAAGCTATCTATCTATTTATCTGTTTGTCTATCTATCTGTATATCAATGTATCTATCTGTACATCTATGTATCTATTTGTCTGTCTGTCTATCTATCTATCTATCTATCTATCTATCTATCCATCTATCTATCTATCCATCTATCTATCTATCTATATATATATATATATATATATATATACATCTTGGTGACCAAAATCTTGTGAGTGGATTTAGTAGAGGGAAACTGAAAGAAGCTCATCATATATGTATATATGTATATATATATATATATAATATATATATATATATATATATGTATATGTATATATATATATAATATATAATATATATATATATGATGGTGCCAGTGCCACATAAAAACACCCATGCTTGTGGTACATAAAATGCAGCCAGCACACTGCTTTAGGTGGTTGGTGTAAGGAAGGGTATCCAGTCATAGAAACCATACCACAACACACAATTGGAGTCTGGACAGCTTTTAGCTGTCCAGCTCCATGTCAAACTGTCTGACCCATACCAACATGGAAAATGGACTTTAAACAATGATGACAATATATATATATATATATATATATATCCATTTATTCTCTTCTTTTTTTTCTCCTTGTTTTTCTGTGTCCCTTTCTGAAAAAGAGCGTAGGCTCGAAACGTAAAAGACTTTTTCTATTCCTGAGCGCTATACTAATACATCTGTTTGTTTTGTACACCACCTGTCTTCGTCTTGTGTTTTTTCATAAATTCTCCTTATATATATATATATGTATATATATATATATATAGTGTATGTATGTGGGTTTATCTCTAGTATGATAAAGAAAACTGTGCATTAATTACTTTGGAGTGTGTAACGTTTACTGAAAGAAAGCAATTATTAAAATCTTCCCTATCTAAAAAATTACCATAAATTTCAATTTACATATATATATCATCATCATCATCATTATCGTTTAACGTCCGTTCTCCATGCTAGCATGGGTTGGACGGTTTGACCGGGGATCTGGGAAGCCAGAAGGCTGCACCAGGCTCCAGTTTTATCTGGCAATGTTTCTACAGCTGGATGCCCTTCCTAACGCCAACCACTCCGTGAGTGTAGTGGGTGCTATTTACGTGCCACCTGCACAGGTGCCAGGCGAGGCTGGCACCGGCCACGGTCGGAATGGTGTATTTTATGTGCCACCGGCACGGAAGCCAGTCGAGGCAGCGCTGGCATCGGCCACGAGTCGGATAGTGCTTTTTACGTACCACCAGACCAGGGATCCTGGCTGGTTCAATTCGATATATATATATATTATATATATATATATATATATATATATATCAAGATGTAGCTTCCACTGCTTCTATTATTGAAGATTTCAACTTGAAATTTTTATTCATTGCAAAATATTGATTGAATTTTAATTAGCTAACTGTTTCTTTAATGCTTTTTAATGTTTAATGTTTTTTAAGTTCATTAATGTTTTAATGTTTAATTAGTTACCTGTTTTTTTAATTCAGCATAACTACAGAAGCATATTCCCGATCTAATTTTGTTTCCACTTAACTTTCTGAAGAAGAGATAATTTTTTTTAGCAAAACTTTCTGCTAATATCTTTCATACAATGTAGAATTATGATTATTTTAGAATTTTTTTTTTTTTTTTTTTGTGAAAAATATTTTCAAGAGCATTTTGTAATAATTCACACACACCTTAATTTGCTTTCTCGTAAGTTTCAGAAATTTGATATTTTTTAATGAAATTTCCTACAAGCACATTTTAGATAGTATGAATTACAATCGTTTTGGAATTTAACGTGAACATTAATGGGGAAGGACAGATATTGTGATTATATAATTAACCTGAAAAAAAAAATTACTTTTGAGGATTATTTCATTTGCAGAATATTCCCTGAAAGAAATCTTTTGTACAAAGATGAGTATAGTGTTAACACTAATAATTGAATTTAAATTTTGTTCATTATTTTATTGCAGTCTTAATCTGCAGATGCTGCGTGGGATTTCGTCAGTGAACAGATCACAGTCTCAAAGTGCCAAAAATATTTTGGCAAATTAAATTTAAATGTTGAAGTGAATTTGACGTTTTTTGTGTGTGTTCTTAAATGGCTTATAAACACATTCCATGCTGCAATTGTTTTCGTTCTAGCACACGATCTCAGATCAGGTCACTTGCTATGCAAGTACATCACCATAAGTCTTAATCTCTTTCTTTAAAACAAACAATACTCAACATTTACGTGGTTGTTTGGTATGTTAGAAATTGCAGGAAACATGTGAGTCTCTAAAGATTTTCATTTTTTTTTGTCTAATTTAATTGTAATTAAATTATCAAAACATACGAAGAGACAAATTCGAGATACAGGAAATGTCTGCACTTTTTCCTACCGTTTTCCATATTAAATTCTGAAATAATCATAGGCACAGTTATGGCTGTGTGGTAAGTAGCTTGCTTCCCAACCACATGGATCAGATTGGGGCCCGGTGCAGCCTCCTGGCTTCCCAGACCACAGTCGAACCGTCCAACCCATGCCGGAATAGAAAACGGACGTTAAACGATGATGAAGATGAGGAAGAGGAGGAGGAGGATGAAGAAAAGTGAATTTCCTCATGTGTAAGCACCCCAATGTTTGCTCCTGTCTAGAATTTATTATATTACCCTTGTTTTTATCTTTAAATGAACTCAAATGATTTGCCAGTCTCCTCTTGAAAGTTACTGATCTTCCAATGATGTAAAAGAATTCCTTGCCCTCAGTTGTAACTATATGTCTATATATTATATTTTTAGTTTTACCTTTATTTTCCCCATAACAGGATTCCCATTATATATATATATATGTTTGTGTGTGTGTGTGCATATATGCATATATATATATATATATATATATATATATATATATACGTTTAAATATGACCATTCCAAAATATAACAATATATATATATATATATATATATATATATATATATAACACACACACACACACATATATGGAGGCGCAATGGCCCAGTGGTTAGGTCAGCGGACTCACGGTTGTAGGATCACGGTTTCGAATCCGGGACCGGGCGTTGTGAGTGTTTATTGAGTGAAAACGCCTATAGCTCCACGATGTTCCGGCAGGGGGTGGCAACAATCCTTGCTGTACTCTTTTGCTGCAACTTTCTCTCACTCTTTCTTCTGCTGGCCTGCTCGCTTAGCCTGTGGGGTGGCATTATTTGAAGGCTAAAACAATGCAAAGCGCATTGTGATCAGCGATGTGTAGCAACATCTGATAGCCTGATTGGTCACGGTGACGGTGATGTATGTATGTATGTATGTATGCATGTATGCATGCATGCATGCATGTATGTATGTATGTATGCATATGTGTGTATAAATCTGTTGCAACAGTGTAGGCAAATGAAAGCCAAGTTTCAGACTTCCTAATAGTGCTATTCACTGGAGGGGAAAGAGGTGCTCATGTCCCTGATTCAAATTGCACTAATGAAGCATCACCCTTACCTTAAAGCTTAATAATTTGACTGGGGCATAATAATGGGATTTGAGAAAGCATATTAGAGTTGGCATATCAAACGAAGTTCTTAAAAACAGAGAAAATCCAGAGAGACATACTGTCGCACGCCAATTCCTGTATCTCAATTATTTCCAGTGAAGATGTAATGGTTTAATTTTGTGGTCAGATCTACAATGTTTTACCAGGTAAGCATTAGATGTGGGTGGTATAACAGGGCTATGATTTGTGATCAGCAGGTGAGCACAAAGAAAGTTTCATAATGGATAAATATACTATGAAATATTTGTTGGGTGGTTGCAACTAACTGTGGTATGGTGAGAAGGCTGCTTGGCTAACAGAAGAGAAAAACAGATTACTGTGATACAAAGGCCAAAAACAACCTTAACATTTTCTGAGTGACATCACTTATTACTGGACACCAATGGCTGTAGTAATACTCTTAGCTGGTACTGAGTTCTCTGTATGTAAAGCACTATATAATATCATACTGGTTTCAGAAGGCCAGCAATTTCAGGGAAGGGGTTAAGTCGATTAAACTGACCCCAATGCTATTTTTTTTTATCAATAAATTTTTAAAATTTTTTATAATTATTATAGGCGTAGGAGTGGCTGTGTGGTAAGCAGCTTGCTTACCAACCACGTGGTTCTGGGTTCAGTCCTACTGCATGGCATCTTGGGCAAGTGTCTTCTACTATGGCTTCAGGCCAACCAAAGCCTTGTGAATGGATTTGGTAGACAGAAACTGAAAGAAGACTGTCGTATATATGTATATATATATGTATGTGTGTGTATATGTTTGTGTGTCAGTATTCCCTCCCCCCCCAACATCGCTTGACAACCGATGCTGGTGTGTTTACATCCCTGTAACTTAGCGGTTCGGCAAAAGAGATCAATAGAATAAGTACTATGCTTACAGTCCTGGGGTCGATTTGCTCGACTAAAGGCAGTGCTGCAGCATGGCCACAGTCACATAACTGAAAAGAGTAAAAGAGTAACCCAAAAAAGATGAAAGGCAAAGTCAACCTCAGTGAAATTTGAACTCAGAACGTAAAGATGAATGAAATGCTGTTAAGCTTTTTTGCCCAGCATTGCTAACGATACCACCAGCTCACTGCCTTATATGGTGATTTCATATTAATTAGCTAAAATACTGAGATAGAATATTTCTGGTCTAGATAAGTTTGTAAATAAATCTTCTGATGTATGTTTAGTAAATGTACATTTTGCTGTGCAAATAGAATTCCTGGTCAAACTACAGGGGGTTGCTCTCTGCAGAATAAAGTGGAAAGCATTTTCATATAATCAACAAAAAGCCCTTAAAGATAGTCTTTCCTACTTACCCCCAGCACGGCCGCAGAACAATGACTGAAACCATTAACAGAACAGTAAAAGAAGGATTGTATGTGGATGTTTCTATGTATAGAGATGTCTGCTTTCTATGCACATATTTGTGTATAAATATGTTTATGTGTGTGTGTGTATGTACACGCACACACACACACACACATACATACATACATATATGTATGTATATATACATATATACGTGCACACACAACAGTGAATAAATGAGAAGGAAAAAAATCAATCTAAATAACACAAAGCCACACTGTGAGCAAAATGCGAATGTAAGTGTACCCTTTCAATGTAATTGATTTGCAGGAAAATGTAAGAGAGAGTTTCCTCACAGACAGATTCATGGTTTCTTGATCACTCCTCAGGAAACATATAAACCTGATTCCTTCTCCAATCGAAAACATAAATCAGCTGCCATATAAAACAGTCATAAGTAAAGCTAGCTACATGGTGGATAGCCTAATTTTCATAATTGTGCTTTTGATAATATGCATCTTTTGCCTAAAACACCATAAATCAGAAGAATTGAAATAAATGAAAATATTCTTTTCAACTCTAGGCACAAGACCCAAAATTTTGGGGGAGAGGGGGTGTAAATTAGATCCACCTCTGTACGCAACTGGTACTTAATTTATCGACCCTGAAGACCTTGGCGTAATTTGAACTCAGAATGTAAAGACAGACGAAATACCACTAAGCATTTCACCCGGTGTGCTAACATTTCTGTCAGCTTGCCACCTTTAATAAAAATATTCGGTTCTACTCTAGGCACAAGGCCCGAAATTTTGGGGGAGGGAGTCAGTTGATTAGATCGACCCTAGTACGCAACTGATATCTAATTTATCGACCTCAAAGGATGAAAGACAAAGTCAACCTTAGGGGAATTTGAACTCAGGACGTAAAAACAGATGAAATACTGCTAAGCCTTTCACCCAGTGTGCTAACATTTCTTATTTCATTATTGCCCACAAGAGACTAAACAAGGAGACAAACAAGGACAAAGGGATTAAGTTGACTACATGGATCCCAGTATACGTAACTGGTACTTAATTTATCGACCCCGAAAGGATGAAAAGCAAAGTTGACCTCAGCGAAATTTGAACCCAGAACGTAACAGGATACGAAATACTGCTAAGTATTTCACCCAGTGTGCTAACGTTTCTGCCAGCTTGCTGCCTTAAATAAATGAAGATATTAAAAAGTTTGATGTAGAGGAAATAAAACTGCAAACACTTATTTCTGTGCTATTGATTTTCTGGAAAAAAAAGGAGCAAAGAACATTCCTGGTGGAATGTTTCATAGTTTGTTGTCACTCCACACCCAAAACCAGCTTCCTTTCCTAATAAACAGCATACATCAGCTTCTAGATAAATCAGTCATAAATTATATACATTCACACACACACAACCGTTGGTACCAGCATTTCACACTTCTCTTGCGTTGGATGGTCCAACAGGGTGCAGTGTGCCAGAGAACTGCATGAAGCTCCAATGTCAGTTTTGGTATGGTATCTACAGCTTCATGTCCTTCCTAATGCCAGCTGCATTACAGAGTTTACAGAGGGCTTTTTGCACAATGCCGGCAGTAGTGAGATCACTTGTAAGGCAAAGAAAATACCCTCAGGCAACATGTCAACTGCTGAGGGGCTAAAATGAGATACAGAGACAAGCACAGGTCCCTAGCAGTAGAGGAGATACATGGTCACTCTATATTATATGAAGGTGAGTAGGAGTAACAGGAAAGAAGACAACAGTGGTAGTGATGAGCTGCTAAAGCAGGGATCCCCAAGCTTTTTAGAGCCTTTATGCTAGAACCTTTAGACCCTTCATGCTAGAGCAGGGGTCCACAAACTTTTTAGACCCTTTATGCTAGAATCTTTAGACCCAAAACTTTTAGACCCTTCATGCTAGAGCAAAGGTCCCCAAAATTTTTAGACCCTTATGCTAGACCCTTTAGACCCCAAACCTTGTAGACCCCAATTTTTTTAGACCCAAACCTTTTAGACCCTTTATGCTGGAGCAGGGATCCCCAAGCTTTTTAGAGCCTTTATGCTAGAACCTTTAGACCCTTCATGATAGAGCAGGGGTCTCCAAACTTTTTAGACCCTTTATGCTAGAATCTTTAGACCCAAAACTTTTAGACCCTCCATGCTAGAGCAAGGTTCCTCCAAATTTTTAGACCCGTACGCTAAACCCTTTAGACTCCAAGTCTTTTAGAACTTAACCTTTTAGACCCTTCATGCTAGAGCAGGGGTCCACAAACTTTAGGCCATCAACCCCTTCATGGAATCCTTGACACCCCCTCCCCCCACATCGACTCCCAAGCATGTACAAGAAAATAAATAAATAATGATAATTAAGTAGATGTGCATTTATTAACCCCTTGAATACTGCCATCGACCCCCTTGGAGACCCCTATGCTAGTGTTTACTCACAAGATACAAGATGAGCATGAGAGAGAATAATCAGGAAGGGAAGATGGACAATAATTATGTATTATATATGGTTGTGTGTGTATGTATATATAATATTACATACGACTGTATGTATATTAATATATATATATATATATATACAGCATTCATCAGCTAATACATCTGTTTGTTTTCTACACCAACAGTTTTCGTCTTTTGTTGTTTTTACGTTGGCAACTTTTTTTTCCTCCGTCTTCCCTTCCTTGCATCTTTCTTTTTCCTATGCTTCTGATGAAGAGCTCCGCTCGAAATGTTAAATCCTCCTTCTATCTTTCCTTTCCTGAGCGTCCAATAACACTATACTTGTTCCACATACTTGCGTTGTTGTGTTTTCTCTTTGTGTTTTCATGTTTGGATTAACTTTATATATATATATATATACCAGAATAAGCACATAAATGCGAAACATGGTGGAAAAAACTGTACTCAAATACCAGAGGTAGAGTAATGTGGACAGTTTTGTTTAGTTCGAGTCGAGTACTCCCTTGCACGCTCCGTTGACTCGAACCTTGCTTCTATTGTGGCGAATTTACTACCTCTGATTAGATATCTTTCATAGTCACACCAAGACACTTTTCGAAGGTGCTTTCCTCCATGTGTTCAAATCTTTTTTCTCTACATTGTATACTTTATAGACAATAGTCTTTTCTTTAATTTAATTTTTTATTATCCATCTGGACTATTCCATTTCTGCACGCTAATTTTATTTTAATTTATTCCCATTCATGTGAAACCACTTATTCAAGTTCAAGTCATTGATGCAATTTTATACCAATTGCTATTTTTACTTTTGTTATGTTACGATTATATTATACTTTAGTTTGATTTTAATTATTACTTACTACATATAATTCAATTGTTATTATTATTTTTATTGTTAAAGTGAAAGTATCTGACATAAAATAGAGAAATGTTTTTGTTTCACTTTTAACACGTAATACTGAAATAGTGGAGAAGATATGATATTGCTATGGGCTCGCTCTATACAAGAAGTTGAACATTTTTTTTGCCCATGAAACTACATGGACCCTAAGTAAGGCATGTGTAAAATTTGAATGAAATTGGTTGTGTAGTTCTCGAGTTTTAGGGAATCGTAGTGGAGAAGATATGATATTGCTGTGGGCTCGCCCTAGGCAAAAAGTTTTAGGGAAACACACAGACAGACACACATTCTCAGTTTTATATATATAAAGATATATTTAAAATGTATGTAAGATATATACACACACACACACAACTGGTTTCTTTCAGTTTTCATCTATCAAATCACAAGGCTTTGGTCACCCTGATGCTGTAGTAGAAGACACTTGCTCAAGGTGCCATGAACTGGGACTGAACTCAGAACCATGTGGTTGAGAAGCAAGCTTCTTACCACACAGCCACCCCTGCACCAATATATATAAACACAATATATATATATATATCATCATCATCATCGTTATCATCGTTTAATGTCTGTTTTCAATGTTGGCATGAGTTGAACGGTTTGACTGAAAGCTGATAAGCCGGGTAAGAGGGGGTTGCTGCACCAAGTTCCAGTCTTATTTGTCAAGGTTTCTATAGTTGGATGCCCTTCCTAACACCAACCATTCCAGGAGTGTAGTAGATGCTTTTTACATGCAGCCAGCATGGGTGCCATTGACCCGACATTGACATCAGTCTTGAGTATGGTCTCATTTGGCTTGACAGGTCAATACAAGCGCGGTATATCACCAAGGGTCTTGGTCACCTGTCACTGCCTCCATGTGGCCCAGTGCCCAAACAGTGCTTTTTATGTGCCACCAGCACAGGTGCCACTCACATGGCACTGGCACCGGCCACAACTCCAATTTCGCGCAGTTCAGTAGGTCTTCACAAGTACAACATATTGCCCAATGATTGAAGGGTGCTTTAAAAAGGCCAGTTAAATGACATTGGTGTCTGCTACGACTATGATCTCACTTGGCTTGACGGCTCTTCTCAAGCATGGCATATCTCCAAAGGTCTTAGTTGCTTGTCATTACCTACAAATATATTTATATATGCACGTATATTGATGTATATGTATATGTATAAATACACACATGTGTGGGTGTGTATTTATTCATATAGGTACATATATATGAATAAATATATATATATATATATTATACATATAGGTACATATATATGAATAAATATATATGTATGTATATATATATATATATATATATATATATATATATTTATACATATAGGTACATATATATGAATAAATATATATGTATGTATATATATATATATATATATATATATATATATATATATTCATATAGGTACATATAGATGTTTTGTAAAACCATATTCGAGATTCGTGATTCCTTTGCCACGTGCCTGTATCTATACACGCGTATTAATATGTATGACTCTGCATGTGGCATAACCAAGAAGAATTGAGGCTTTTAGAAAAAAATTGCAAGTACAGAAACATAATGGAGAGAATTTATATTAACAATTTGAAGACAAAGGCTATTGTTGCTTCTACTCTGAAGAATATATAGTGTAAATTTTAAGTGATACAAGACTAGGTGTGCTTTTATTTAAGTACTGGAAACAAATATTCAAATCTCAGAAGACAAAATAAATGTATAGAGATTAGAATACCAAATCTTTTCTATGTGAACATTTTCTAGACGAAGTCTGCTGATACTTCTCTATACTCAAGAACACAGAAACAATATTACAAAATACAAAACATATTATTTAAAATTTTGTAGCACACACCTGAATCTCTGGACAAAGAAATATTAACAACATTTGGTGAATCCTATCGATCTATGGCCATTAAAGAAGACAAAAGCATTGTTAAAAGTTACAAAAGAAATAGGATGTTTTTATTTTGCATTATGTCAAATATATATTCCCAAGAAAAATCGTGCATTTTCAGAATTTTGGCTTAGAGGTCAGTTGTTGTTGATGCGTGTAGAGAAGTTGTAGAGAAGTTTGATATTGTTGGAGGCCTCCGTTGAGCAGTGTTGACTATCTAACTACACTTTGGGAATTCCTTGGGAATATTTTAAAGATATATAGATAGATAGATAGACAGACAAATAGACAGGCAGGCAG
This sequence comes from Octopus sinensis, assembly GCF_006345805.1. Lineage (NCBI taxonomy): Eukaryota > Metazoa > Mollusca > Cephalopoda > Octopoda > Octopodidae > Octopus > Octopus sinensis. Next base: position 35,640,006 of record NC_043011.1, on the reverse strand, counting down.
ATAGATAGACAAACAGACAGACAGATAGACAAACAAACAGATAGATAGATAGATAGAAGATAGATAGATAGATAGATAGATAGATAGATAGATAGATAGATAGATTGATTGATTGGTTGATTGATTGATTGATTGATTGATAGATAGATAGATAGATAGATAGATAGATAGATAGATAGATAGATAGATAGGCATGTGCATGCTTCTGTACATACATATGTACATTCATACATACACACACACACACACATACACACATGGCTTAGTGGTTAGGATGTTGGACACATGATCGTTAGATTGTGGTTTCGATTCCTGTGCCAGGCAGTGCATTGTGTTCTTGAGCAAAACACTTCCTTTCACGTTGCTCCAGTCCACTCAGCTTGCAAAAATGAGTAACCCTGCGAGGGACTGGTGCCTTGTCCAGGTGGAGAACTTTTATGCCATGGAAACCAGGAAACCAGCCCTTATGAGTCAGCATGACTCGAGAAGTTAACTTTACGTTTACCTAGTTGTTACCCTTACAACAAATCTATCCTTGGACATTATCCAAATGAATTCCAAAGACTTTTTTGTCTAAGTCATGGCAACCTTTGAGGTTTGTGGGTATCTGAATTGGTTGAGGTATGCATATATGTATATGAGTCACTTATAAATGTGGGCATGTGGATAGAATTGAATTCTTCGTAGTACATATTATAATAGAACACAAATGTGCGTTTCATTATTTTGTGTGATTATGTGTGATGTGTATCTGATTGTGAATGTATGTTAATTGAGAGACCTCGAATGAAGAATCCCTGAAGTGTTTTATGAATCTTCACTGTTGTTCTAACCAACTATATCAGAAGAAAGGCGGCGAGCTGGAAGAACCGTTAGCACGCTGGGCAAAATGTGTAGCCATATTTCGTCTGCCGTTACGTTCTGAGTTCAAATTCCGCTGAGGTCGACTTTGCCTTTCATCCTTCCGGGGTCGATAAATTAAGTACCAGTTACGCACTGGGGTCGATGTAATCGACTTAATCCGTTTGTCTGTCCTTGTTTGTCCCCTCTATATTTAACCCCTTGTGGGTAATAAAGAAACATATATCAGAAGAATGCAATTCAGCCTGCTCTGTTCGTTTTTGTGGAACTCAAACATTCCTAGATTTCTAAGCAGATTTATTATGTTCTTCTGACTGTATGGACAAATGAAAATATATATGTGTATATGTACAGACATATAGATAGATAGATAGATAGATAGATAGATAGATAGACAGACAGACAGACAGACAGACAGACAGACAGACAGACAGACAGACAGACAGACAGATAGATAGATAGATAGATAGATAGATAGATAGATAGATAGATAGATAGATAAATGGGTGTGTGCATGCTTCTGTACATACGTATGTACATTCACACACACACACACACACACATAAAATGACGAAAATCTGTTGGTAGTAACAGAAAAAAACCAATCCCAAATACGCAGTATTGAATAAACATCTAATGTAGAGGGAAAGTTTGTTATTCGATAAAAATGACATTTACAGGAAGATCAAACCAATTTGTATATACTCATCAGAATTTCAAGTATATATTTATATACATCACTGTGTGCATGGGTGTATACATGTATATCTATATTTATTTATCTATATCTATCCATCTATCTATCTATATATATATATATATATATATATATATATATATGAAATAATATATCATCATCATCATCGTTTAACGTCTGTCTTCCATGCTGGCATGGGTTGGACGATTTGACTGAGGACTGGCTAACCAGAATGCTGCACCAGGCTCCAATCTGTTCTGGCTGAGTTTCTACAGCTGGATGTCCTTCCTAACGCCAACCACTCCAAGAGTGTGGTGGGTGCTTTTACATGCCACTTGCACGAGGGCCACTCAGGCGGTACTGGCAACGCCAATGCTCAAATGGCGTTTTTTAATGCCACCTGCACAGGAGCCAGTCCAGCAGCACTGGCAACGACCTCGCTCGAGTATCTTTTCACTTACCACCAGCACAAGTGCCAGTAAGGCGACGCTGGTAACAATCACGCTCGAATGGTGCTGTTTACATGCCACCGGCATGGAAACCAGTCAGCTGCTATGGCAACGATCACGCTCAGATGGTGCTCTTAGCACTCCACTAGCACAGATGCCAGTCATCGAATTTGATTTCGATTTCAATTTCACTTGCCTCAATAGGTCTTTGCAAGCAGAGTTTAGTGTCCAATGAAGGAAAGGTATGCATAATATATATATATATATATATATATAATATATATATATATATATATATATATATATATATATATAAACACACACACACACACACACGCATACACACACACATATATATATACAATTAAGGTTCAGTTCAATTAGATGTTTAAATTGAAGCACCTTGCGCAATTCTGGAGAGCAAGAGGTGATGAAATTATGGAAGGCTGTTTTTGCATCTTCTTCAGATTTAAAGTTTTTTCCTTGCAAAAGTTGTCTAATGCCTGGAAAACATGATAGTCGGTTGGTGCAAGGTCTGGTGAACATGGTGGATGACAGAATACTTCCAAGTTCAGTTCCTGTAACTTGAGTAGCGTTCCTTGTGCAACATGTGGTCGAGCATTGTCTTGCAAGAGAATTGGCCTGTCTCTGTTGACCAATCTCAATTGTTTAATTTGCAAGTTCACTCATCATTTCATCCAAATGGTTAATGTATACATCTGCTGTAATTAACTTACCAGGTCTCATGAAGTTGTAGTGAGTGACACCACTGCTGGACCACCAAACAGACACTATTAGCATTTTTTTTTGGTGAATATTCTTTTTTGGATTGTGTTTGGCACTTTGTCTCTATAAAACCACCATGCAGAATGCTTACTATTGTTGAAAAGAATCCATTTTTCATCACACATATCAAAATGCAAAAATGGTTCGCTTTTATGCTGTGACAGCAAAGAGCAAGAAGTTTCAAGACAATGTGTCATTTGATGCTCATTCAGTTTGTGTGGTACTCACTTGTCCAACTTCTTTACCTTGCTGATTTGTTTAAGATGGTCCAATACAGTTTGAATCGAAGCATCAAATCTTCTTGCTAACTCATGCGTAGTTTGAGATGTATCTGCTTCCACTACAGTTTCCAGCTCATCATTATCCACCTTGGTCACAGGACTGCCACGGGGCTGATTTTCAAGAGTAAAGTTACTAGACAGGAACTTCTCAAACCATCGACATACAGTGCGCTCATCTGCCACATCTTCATCAAATACCTCATTGATGTTTTGAGCTGTCTGGGATGAATTGGTTCCACAATAGAACTCATATTCATAAACAACATGAATTTTTTATCTATCTATGGGTTCACAAAAATTGATTTACGATAGAAAACTTACAATATAATAAGACACCATTAATGCATTTTGGAAAGGGATGATGTAACTCTTCAAAGTTACAAAACAAAGAATTGTCAAAATAAAACATTAGAGTTAATGACTGTCAAACTTGGTGCATAAGAAAATAGGACATTTCATTCTTACTGACCTGATATATATATGGAAGGTGTTTTTTTTCTAATTTTTGATATATATATATATATATATTATATTGTGTGAAATTTGATTTAGTATTTCTAAATTGAATTTTTTTCCTTGTAAGTTTGGATTTTATTCCCTCAAATGATAATTATTATATATATATATATATATATATATATATATATATATATATATATACTTTATTTAAAGCAGCAGAAAATTCAACAAAACCTGTTACTCTGAGTTTCCCGCTGCCGTTCATCGGACAGTTTTTGCTAGACAGTTTTTGCTGCTTTAAATAAAGCATATTACTCTACCACTGGTATTTGAGTACCCTTTTTTCCACCTTGTTTCACATTTATGTGTTTACTCCGGTATATATATATATATATATATATATATATATATATCACTATCACCATCATCACTATGTTATATTATTTACTTGATAATGTATCTCCGAATTTATTTCTGTTTGGTTCCAAATGAAAATGTTTGCAACTTGAGGTGAGCAGGTTTCTTTAGGGACAAAATAGAGTTAACACTGTATAAACCACCTGATGAGATATTGAGTTCTACATTCAGAAATGGAGTATAGCAGCTTCCTCAACACACAAGTGTCTTCTTTAAACATATATGAGAGTTTCTGAAAAGTTCCTGGCTTTAAGATTATCCTAAAAGGCTTGGCTGGAGGCTCAACCAACCTCCCAAGGTCTTTTACAGTGCTTAGGAAAAACTGAAGGAACTCTGCAATAAGTGTGTGAATCTGAGAGAGGGATATGTTGAATAAAATCATGATTAGCTGATCCTACTGTATTTTTTTTTACCCTCTGGTATATGTGATATAGTCCCTTACAATTTCACTCCACCAAATTCGAGTGGCAAGAATTTTATCGAGATGATGTCATGGTTGAAGACATTTTCCCAAAGTAAGATTGAACCTGGAACCACGTGGTTGTGAAACATGCTTCTTAACCACACAGCCATAACTCAGAAATGACATATCTCGGATGTCATAATGACACACAGTTGCCTTTGTTAGATCTTTTTTGTTTTTTTAACGAAGTTTATTGGAGAGAACAAGGTATCTGAAACAAGACTTTGATGTCCCTATGAACGAACGTCAACTTTGTATTGCAGCAACTTCTAAAGGTTTGATAAATTTGCGTGAGCCCTTGAAAAGAAGAAAAGAAAGGATTCAAAAGGCCTTGTGAATCTCCACTTACCTTCTGGTGTTAGATGCTATTCTACAAAAAAAAATACTGGTCAAAAATATATATTTGAGCCATGTGAGTGATAAGCAATTTTTTTTTTAAAGCTGTTGTAAATGATGAAGCACATGTGTATGGATGTATGTTTTCAGTAATGGAGTAAGTTGGAGGTTGTCAGTGGGGCAGTAGTAAGAGGAAGAAGTGAGTAAGACAAAGTAGTTAAAAAGAGTGAGAGAGTCTAAGAAAGAGAAAGATAGCATGGAACTACGGACTGGGTGAATGGGATTTTAATTCTCTTGTTAGATGAACTGAAGTGATCTATGTACCCAATAGTATTTTGTGAGAAGAACTCATCTCTACAATAGCATATATAAACAGATACATAAATAGAGAACCCAACTCACCCTTCCCAATGGTCTAACAATTCTACCAGTCCACAGCTTCCGACAGGAGTTTTACTTATTGATTCAGGGAAGATAATAAGTAAAGTGGATCTCAGTGAGGTTTGAACTTACAATGAAAGAAGTCAAATTAAATACTACCACAAGGCATTTCATTGGATGCTCTAACAGCTCTGCCAATTCACCACTTGGTTGTGCAACATAATTTTACATTAGAGCATTATTAAAAGTGGACTGAGATTATAGCTGGGAGCCAAAATGGTATTTGGCAACTTCAAGGAGAAGAATTTAGTTATGAATATGTGATTTAATAAAATAATACAATCACTTCATTGTTCTGATAGTCAACATGTAGCAGTAATATACTGAGGTAAAAAGGTAAAAGAAAAAGAATTATCGATTATGTATGGTAAGTATTGATTATGTATAGAAATCGGATTAAATCTTATATTAGTTGTTTAGCAATGGTTAAGTAGATAAAGTATAGGATCTACCATCATAGAAGCCATGCGTTCATATTTGAAGCTGATGTTTCCAAGGGTGTATATATATATATACACACACACGCACACATTTCAATAAGCCATACTGTATGGGATAAGTACATGGTCATCTGGTATTTGATCCAGAAAAAAAAATTATCTTATTTGCATAACACCATGAAAGCAGAGACATAACAGAGACATAACACTGTTATTACAATCAATGCCACTATATAGCTGCTATATACTTAATCAGCCTTGGTGTTCAAAACCATAACAGAGAGGGAGAAGGAGGGAGAGCAGGGGAGAGAGAATGGTAAAAAGAAACTGCATTTTATTAGGTAATCAAATATTTTTGCCAAGTGAGCATTTTTTTCTATTAATTCATATTGATTTTAAAGGCCCTGGAGATATTGTCAGTTTCTGTCTTCTCTCTAACTCAGTAACAACCCAATTGAGAGCATTCATAACTGCTGAATCAAAAAGTCATTAATTTTAGTCTTGCCTTTGGCAGTGTTTTGAGACAAATATATTGTCAACAAATTTGAAGGTAGGTGACATATTTCTGGATTGGATGTTTGCTTTTGAGAAGGCAACAAAATCGGAGAAAATATGTATATAGAAAAACGAATCATGTAAATCATTGCTGCATAGGAGAGGATAACAAGTATGTGTTAAAAATTATAAATATAGATATATATGTACGTGATTATTGTGGAGGTGCAATGGCCCAGTGGTTAGGGCAGCGGACTTGCGGTCATAGGATTGTAATTTTGATTCCCAGACCGGGCATTGTGTTTATTGAGCAAAAACACCTAAAGCACCATGAGGCTCTGGCCGGGGGTGGTGGTGAACCCTGCTGTACTCATTCACCACAACTTTCCCTCACTCTTTCTTCCTGTTTCTGTTGTACCTGTATTTCAAAGTGCCAGCCTTGTCATGCTCTGTGTCATGCTGCATCACCCCAAGAAATACGTTAAGGGTACACATGTCTGTGGAGTGCTCAGCCTCTTGCATGTTAATAAATGAGCTGCGATGTCACTGGTTCCAAACTGTATCAGCCTTTGCCTTTCCCTTGGATAACATCGGTGGCGTGGAGAGGGGAGACCGGTATGCATGAGCGACTGCTGGTCTTCCATAAACAACCTTGCCTGGACTTGTGCCTCAGAAGGTAACTTTCTAGGTGCAATCCCAGCATCATTCATGACCGAAGGGGGTCTCAACAACACAATATGTAATTATTAAAATATTGATAATTATCTATTTGTAAGGAAAGAAGAATGCGATTGAATATACTTCTAATGTTAAACACACAAAAAAATTATTTAATTTTTGTTAATCTGATTTTTGTAATGTTTAATTTTTTAATGGAAAATTCTAAGGGTCTTTTCCTTGACCTATATATTAGTGTACAGGAATCCTTCAACTATTACAGGTGTTATATTCCAAAGTCCACTGATAGGTGGACTGATAAGTCCATGAAGTAGAAACAGTATTATGCTGTATATTTTTATTTTTTATTTTTATAATTTGTATTATTTTTTATTATTTTTTTAATAATTTTTTTATAATTTGTATATATTTATTTTATTATAAATGCAAAACAACAGCAATGCAGAATCGACATAAGCTTAAATTATAAACTGCGATAGGCGAACCGTGATAGATGAACTGCGATAGATGAAGGGCAATATGGCAAGGGATTACTGTATATAGATGTGATAATTAAAATATTTATTATTATTTATTTCTAAAGAAAGAAAAATGCGATTAGGTATACTGCTAATATTAAACACATAAATTTGTTTAATTTTTTTAAATCTGATTTTTGTAGTGTCTTTTTTTAGTGGAATATTCTAAGAGTCTTTTCTCAGACCTACACATATATTTGTGTACAGTAGTCCTTCGACTATCACTGGTGTTACATTCCGAAATCCCTGCAACAGGTGAAAATCCACGAAGTAGAAACTACTGTACTTCATATTTTTTTTTAATTATTTTTATCATTTGTATATATTTATTTTATCATAAATGCAAAACAACACCACGGAGGAATCGACATTAGCCTAAATAATAAATTGCAATAGGTGAACCACAATATGGCGAGGGATTACTATATATATATATATATATTTGTGATTATTAAAATATTGATAATTATCTATTTGTAAGGGAAGAAGAATGTGATTAAGTAAGCTTCTAATATTAGACGCACAAAAAATTTATTTAATTTTTGTTAATCTGATTCTTGTAGTCGTTTTGTTTCTCTTAATGGAAAATTCTATGAGTCATTTCCCAGACCAACACATATTTGTATACCTCTATTCCTGCTGGGGTTACCTGCTGGAGCCTAGTGGCAAGTATTTAAAGGGAAAAAATTTGACAAGTCAGTCAGTCACCGGCTGACACTCGCTGACAATACATCGAAGAGGCCAGGGAACAGAAGAAAGAAGACATGCACCCAACGCCAGAGCTGAAGACACCTCCGAAAGGATGGGGGGCCCGCCACATCAAAACGGTAGAGGAGTAGGGGCCAAAACCGGACGTGGTTCCTCCTGATGATGTCTTGAGCTAACTGGATCCTATATAGGAGCTGTTGTGGTAGCAGACCACGAAACACGGTTGTAATTCCTAAGTTCTTGCACACTCCAACAAGAACATGATGTTTTTGCTGATGACTTTTGTCTCAGAAAATGCTTTCTACCTATAGAAAATGCGTGTAAACATCACATTCATTCCAAGTGGCATCAGTGCACAATTAGACATTGGTATTTCTGTGTGATTACCTTACTTCAGTGATTGGCACCTTCTATTATTGGCCTGATCCATACATCATTCTCTGTCTTTAAGCTTCTCTCTAAGAGGTTGTTTATAAAGCTTGAAACATGTGTACCGCGATATCCTTTGTGTTCTGTTTTTGATTTTATTTGATATATATATATATATTATATATATATATATATAATATATATATGGTAAATGAAAGACAGAAGATGGAATATGCGATAAATTATTATTAAATAATTATTAATCATGACGTTCGTTTAAACACATCTAGTATCGATCCCATATATATTTATAAGTGTTTATGTATGTGTATATATATATAAATATATATATATTTCTACCACCCCACCTGTGGATATTTATATATATATATATATATATATATATCCACAGGGCAGTTAAAAGAATTTGATATCATTTCGTAATCTAATAACTTTGCCAGTTCTTGTTCAAATGACTTCAAATTTTAACAGCATGTGTAGAAACATGTCAAAATTTTATATTTAATGTTTGATATATTTATTTTTTCAGGTATTGAAATGACATTCACTGGAAGAGAAGAGGCGTTTTGTGTGTTGGTGTATGTTCAAACACTGTCGAACAAGATTGTGCAACGTGCATTTGCGTGAGAGTTCTCTAAAAAGTCACCAATGGCAATGCAGATTTGGACATGGAACAGAAAATTCAAAGAGGAAGGCTTTCTGTGCAGGGAAAAAGGATCTGGATGACCACTAACATTGGAAGATACAGTTGAGCGGATTCGCCAAAGACTCTTGCGAAACCCTGAGAAGTCCATAAGAAGAACAAGTCTAGAAACCCAGATTCCTCCATCAACATTTGGCGCATCCTAAAGAAATGTATGCTGTTCGTTCAGGCCATAATGGTAGATGACAAGCAAAAGTGCAAACATGGGGCCATTTGAAGAGCCTGGTCTATATCACTCCTCTTCCTGCAAACCTAGAGGAACTCAAGCAGAGAATCACTACCGCACTGGAGACTGTTACCCAAGACATACTGCAGCATGTTTGGGAGGAGCTGGACTACCGACTTGACGTGTGCCGTATCTCAGGTGGTACACATGTTGAACATTTGTGAAATCGTTCATGGCATCCACGTAACTTAGAATTTCTCATTCAAATTTGGAGGAATAAATCTTATGTTGCTCATCATTAAGCCTGTTGAGTTTCATTTGCTTTGAAAATGTAGTTTCTGTGATATTCACATCTCAAATATCATATTTTTTGAAACACCCTGTATGTGTATATGTGTATATGTGTATATATATATATATATATATATATATATATATATATATATATATAGGCGCAGGAGTGGCTGTGTGGTAAGTAGCTTGCTAACCAACCACATGGTTCCGTGTTCAGTCCCACTGCGTGGCATCTTGGGCAAGTGTCTTCTGCTATAGCCCCGGGCCGACCAATGCCTTGTGAGTGGATTTGGTAGACGGAAAACTGAAAGAAGCCTGTCGTATATATGTATATATATGTGTGTGTGTGTGTGTGTGTGTGTGTGTGTGTGTGTGTTTGTCCCCCTAGCATTGCTTGACAACCGATGCTGGTGTGTTTACGTCCCCGTCACTTAGCAGTTCGGCAAAAGAAACCAATAGAATAAGTACTGGGCTTACAAAGAATAAGTCCCGGGGTCGATTTGCTCGACTAAAGGCGGTGCTCCAGCATGGCCGCAGTCAAATGACTGAAACAAGTAAAAGAGTAAAAGAGTATATATATAAATTGTGATGTCATCAGAGTTTATAAACGTTTTAGAGAACATGAAATAATAGCTTTCAGAAAATGGTTCTCAAAGTACTTATAACGCTACAAATAATAGTATGTAGATACCTGGTTTTATTTTCATTTGGGTGAGTGGACATGGAATTGCTCCTTAATTACTGTTACTTTCAGGTCCACTCTGGCTCAAAACAGTAGTGCATGTCAAGACCCCCATCTACGGGTTAAATAGATTGTTGGAAGGATAGATTGAGCTCCTTAGCTTCATTGAAAGCAATCAATGCTGGAAAAGGAAAATTCCTATATTGATATTTTCCTTCCAGCATGCCCTAAGTGAATATGGAAGAGTATGGCTGATGGAATCTACATGAGGCATGACTAACAACGTAGATTCATGCATTAAGGCAATTGTTTCATGTTGGTGCACATTGTAGATATAGCAAGAAATCATGAACTTGGTGCCTTGGCAAAAGAAGCAAGCAGAGTTAAGTACCAGGACTAGACTTTAATATTTTGATATCTTTCAATACCAACCCAGCTGAAATCACCTCTAGCTCTGTAATACAAATGTCTTGTTTTCATAAGATTTGAATTAAATTCTTCTACGTTCCTAACACTAGCTGAATGATAACTAAGTTATTTTAATAAATTCTTTGTTATATTTAAAATTAATTCAAAAGAAACACAGAGCATCTCAAAATAAATACAGTTACAAAAGAGTTAAAGTTACCATCATCATCATCATCATCATCGTTTAACGTCCGCTTTCCATGCTAGCATGGGTTGGACGGTTCAACTGGGGTCTGGGAAGCCCGAAGGCTGCACCAGGCCAGTCAGATGTGGCAGTGTTTCTACAGCTGGATGCCCTTCCTAACGCCAACCACTCCGAGAGTGTAGTGGGTGATTTTATGTGCCACCGACACAGGTGCCAGACGAGGCTGGCAGACGGCCACGCTCGGATGGTGTTTTTTATGTGCCACCGACACAGGTGCCAGACGAGGCTGGCAGACGGCCACGCTCGGATGGTGTTTTTTTATGTGCCACCGACACAGGTGCCAGACGAGGCTGGCAGACGGCCACGCTCGGATGGTGTTTTTTATGTGCCACCGACACAGGTGCCAGACGAGGCTGGCAGACGGCCACGCTCGGATGGTGTTTTCTTATGTGTCACCGACACAGGTGCTAGACGAGGCTGGCGGACGGCCACGCTCGGATGGTGTTTGTTACGTGCCCTCAGCACGGAGGCCAGTCATTGCGGTACTGGCTACGGTCACGTTCGGATGGTTTTATTTTTAAATCACCTCTAGCTCTGTAGTACAAATGTCTTGTTTTCATAAGTTTTGAATTAAAATCTTTCACGAAACCTTAGTCACAATTTATGTTCCTAACTCTAGCTTAATGATAAAAGTTATTTTACTAAATTCTTTGTTATATTTAAAATTGAAAGAAAGACAGAGCATCTCAACAGAAATATGGTAACAAAAGGGTTAAAGTCACCATGATATTCTTAACCCTTTTGATACCAACCCAGCTGAAACCAGCTCTAGCCCCAGTACAAACATCTTGTTTTCATAAGTTTCGAATTAAAATCTTCCCACCAAACCTTAGTCACAATTTATGTTCCTAACACTAGCTGAATGATAACTAACTTATTTTACTAAATTCTTTGATATATTTAAAGCAATTGAAAGAAACAGAGAGCATCTCAACAGAAATATGGTAATATAAAAGGGTTAAAGAAGATATGTGCTTTGGTTGAATTGCTTAACTAAACCGTTTGAGCCAGTGTTTCAGTATAGCTGCAGTTCAATGACTGAAATGAATAAACTACCAATGTAACATCTTGAACTGTTTCTGAGAATATTTGCAGGAATACAAAAAACAAAAACACAGAAAATAATCAGTTTTCCTATGAAGCAAAAGCAGCAGCAGCTGTAGTAGTAGTAGTAGTAGTAGAAGTGAACAGTGTGTGGTTATAGTGGTGGTGGTGGTTGTGTTAGTAGTAGTAGTAGTAGTAGTTGTAGTGGTAGTAATAGTAGTGGTAGTAGTAGTAGTAACAGCAACAGAAGCAAAAACAGTGGTGGTGGTAGTAATAGTGGCAGTGGTGATGCTTGTGCTGGTGATAGTGGCAGTCGAGGTGGTGCTGGTGCTGGTGCTGGTGGTGCTGGTGGTGGTGGTAATAGTGGCTGTGGTGGTGGTGGTGGTGGTGGTTGTAGTAGTAGTAGTAGTAGTAGTAGTAGTAGTAGTAGTAGTAGTAACAGCAGAAGAAGCAAAAACAGTGGTGGTTGTGGTGGTGGTAATAGTGGCAGTGGTCATGATGGTGGCGGTGGTGGTGTTTGTGGTAGTAGTAGTAGTAGTAGTAGTAGTAGTAGTAGTAGTAGTAGTAGTTATGGTAGTAGTAGTAGTAGTAGTAGTAGTAGTAGTAGTAAACTATAGTAGAATATTATAAGTTAATTAATAAATATGTTGATTAATATTTACATCACTTTGTTGACAAGAAGTGTGAATGAAGTTAAGAAAAATGGCTGGAAACAAATTGCTGTAAAAATAAACGTTTACTTTTGATCAGTGGTTAGGGCAGTGGACTCGTGTTCGGAGGATCGCGGTTTCAATTCCCAGACCAGGCACTGTGAGTGTTTATTGAGCGAAAACACCTAAAGCTCCACGAGGTTCCAGCAGGGTGGTGGTGGTGAACCTTGCTGTACTCTTTCACCACAACTTTCTCTTACTCTTTCTTTCTGTTTCTGTTGTACCCTGTATTTCAAAGGGCCAGCCTTGTCACACTCTGTGTCACGCTGAATCTCTCCCGAGAACTACGTTAAGGGTACACGTGTCTGTGGAGTGCTCAGCCACTTGCACGTTAATTTCATGAGCAGCCTATTCCACTGATCGGAACTCTGGTCGTTGTACCGACGGAACCCTGGTCATCGTAACCGACGGAATGCTGCGACTCTCAATCAGTAAAGCAAGCAGAGAAAATATTTGCTGTCACATTATTAGCATCAATTTTCCCCCATGCAGTCCATACATTCGTATCTGCGCATGAATATATTCATGTCTGCTCGTACCTGTTTATATATTTACATGTGAACACACATTCACTAACAGCTCTCACACTCATACACTCACACATCTATGCGTATAATCACACATATGCATGTGTTTTTGCATTCACTTGTATAGATGTACATGAAACTGCACACCCAGGTGTCTTCTTCATATACACACTTTAACTCTTTCCTTTTTACATACATACACACACATGCATGCATCAACATACACACACGCATATGTATATATATATATATATATATATATATATATACACACACACACACATACTTTCATACACACATAATTCTCTCACATTCAAGATAAGATGATAAAATATGTATTAAAACTGTGAATGAATGATATAAGTTACATTAAGGCAATGGAGCAATGAAAAGATCTGGGTGGACGACAGATGAAGAATAAATGGAAACAGCAGATAGATTTTAAAAGGCGATATAAATGATAGGAACGTTTTTTTTCTTTTTCTTTATCTGACGATAAAATATGAGATAAAAATATATGATAAATTCCAAAAGTGTAAAAGCCCATCATCTGTTAAACACACAGAAGCATTCAAAAGTGACCCTTTTATTCTAACAAAACGATTCTGGTGAATCCACAAGAGCTTCTAAGATAAGGTAAAAAGGAATTTAACATCCTAAACTTTGCTGAAATGAGAGCACATTTCATTACATAAGATGAAAAGCCTATACATTGCAGACGTAAATTATCACGACAGATTGTTATGCAACAATAATACTATAAACCCTAATGAAAAATATAAGCACATACATTAAGAGAGAAACTAAGGAAATCTCCATGAGGCTGGATATAGAGGTCAGAGCTTCCTATACACTATATCATACTGAAGGATCAAAATTTCAGTTATAATCCCTATATTCAGGCTGATTAACTTGGCTTGGCTTGGCTTGAATTATGAGAATATGCTGCCGCTTCAAAAGGACGTTAAAAAGTATTTTAACATCCTTTATTCTGTCGAATCAAGTGCGCATTGAATCAGATAAGAAGAAAAAATTATACAGAATAGACGTGAATGCCTATAATAGACTCTTATCCAAAAATATAAATGCAATATATGAAAATTCAAACAGGCACACAATCGCATTCATCAAGACAGAAGATAAAGAAGACATCATGAGGCTGCATATAGAAGTCAGGAGAGTAGGAGTGTACTTAGCTCACAGTACACTGTATATCATATTGAAGGACCACACACCAAATATTACCAACCTTAAATTCAGGTAACTTAATTCTTATTTCTTTATTGCCCACAAGGGGCTAAACATAGAGGGGACAAACAAGGACAGACAGAGGGATTAAGTCGATTACATCGACCCCAGTGCGTAACTGTTACTTAATTTATCGACCCAGAAAAGATGAAAGACAAAGTTGACCTCGGCGGCATTTGAACTCAGAACGTAACAGCAGACGAAATGCTGCTAAGCATTTCGTTCGACGTGCTAACGTTTCAGCCAGCTCGCCGCCTTAAGGTTACTTAAAGTTAATTAAAGTTAATCAAGGTTACTTAATTCTGTTAGAATCAAACTAGAATTGTAGTCATGGCTGTGTGGTTAAGAAGCTAACAGTTCAACCACATGATTTCAGGTTCCGTCCCATGGCATAGAATATTGAGTGTCTTTTACAATAACTCAGGACCAATAAATGCCTTATGAGTTAATCTTTTAGACAGAATGGTAAATGTCATCTCATATGTGGCAGAAGTAACAGCAATGCTTCAAGATAACTTAACCAAAAAGGAAAATCACATTGGGTTATGCAAAGGTGATTTCAAAAGGTGTTATGCAAACCACCTTCTTCAAGGCACATCAACAACAGCAAAGCCACAAAGTTAACTGGCCACATATCAAATTTGAAGACCAACTGTAAACCACATAAAATCAAGTGGCTACTCATAGCAAAATACATGTCATGTGTAAATGGATCTAAGAAATGCAACTTATGCATAGCTGAAAGATTGCATATTCTTTCTAAACCTAAGAATTCCACTGCACTATTGAATTCCAGATCTGAAATTTTTAGCAAATGCAAATATATGGACAAATCTTTGTTGGTGAAACGGAGGACACCACCTCTCTAAATTGAACAGCTGTCTCACAGACTTAGGATATCTATCCATTGAACTATTCCACAGCTAGCTTAAATATGGCTTTATGTGGTCAAAGGGAACATAACTCATTTTCTTTCTCATTTCTTTCTAATTCAGTATCCTGATCTGCAAATTGAGTAGTGCATGTGCTCAGCACCTGAAATTGCATGGATACACATGGCATGTTACAAAAACCTGCCTCCAAGCAAGAAAATATTAGAAGATCGATTTTTATAACATGTATATTAAATGATATTTATCTCTCACTAGATGGTGTACATTTTTGTTAATCTTACCTCAACAGAACAGTGTATGTGTGTGTGTGTATTTATGTGTGTATGCATGTGTGTGTGTCTTTGTGATTGTCCCTTCACCGTCACATGACAATCTGTGTAGGCTTGTTTACATTTCCATTATTTAACAGTTTGTCAAAAGAGACGAATACAAAAAACACCAGGCTTTGAAATATATTTATTTGACTAAACCCTTCAAGACAGTGCCCCATCATTTTCACTAAAAGATAAGATGGATGTGTCTTAGAAATAATCATGACAAGATTAAGAAGCAAGATGTCTCTCCCATTATTTCTCAATACTATAGAACTATTAAGACATAACAACTGAATATAGAAGCTCTCATATTCTTTATATATATATATATATATAATATATATATATATATATATACCGGAGGAAACACATAAATGTGAAACAATGTGGAAAAAAGAGTACTCAAATACCAGGGGTAGAGTAATATGCTTTATTTAAAAGCAGTAGAAATTCAACAAAACCTGTACTCTGAGTTTCACGTGAAACTCAGAGTAACAGGTTTTGTTGAATTTCTGCTGCTTTTAAATAAAGTATATATATATATATATATATATATATATATTATATATATATATACACACACACACACAGATTAATGTTTGCTATATTGGTTATTTTGGGTAAGGTTACCTACAATAAAAGGTGGCATTTATAGAGATGATGGGTTGCTGACATTGGAAAAAATAAATAAATACAACCTTGACCGAACTTAGAAGGATTTAATCTATACAATAAAATGTTTAAGAATAATAGCAGAAATCAGTCTTAGTATATCAAACTTCTTGGTTACCATTCTAAAGCTTCATACGGATAACATTAAACTTTTTCATAAATCCAATGTGAATTTGTTTTATATAAATGAAGATTCTAGCCTTACACCCAACATCACTTGCAATTTAACCTCCAACCTTAGTGGATGCATATCTGTATTGTTTATAGATAAGGCCAGATATTAAACTGTACAACTATTGACTACTGCTTATATTAATATGCTGCTGACTGACATTATTAAATTCTCTATATTAACGCATCAACTCACAACATTAATTTAGCAATCTGTCATCGTCCCTGTTTAATCAATATAGCTACATAACACAACATATTATCATCTCCGATTCTCCATATTTTTGCTTCAAATTTTTGAATACTTCGTTCTATATCTCAAACATGTAAACACACTTGGCTTAGTGATTAGTATATGGGGGTTCATGATCATAAAATCCTGGGATCAATTCTTAGGTGATGAATTGTGCTCTTGAGCAATGCACATACTTTCACATTGCTCCAGCTTGTTCAGCTGAAAATGAGTATCAGTCGACTGTTATTGAAAACAAGCTCGGTACAAGTCAGCACATCATACAGGTTTATGAATAGCATCTAAGCTTTTGTGTTGCTAAGACAAATTAAATGAACAAATGTTCAAATGTAACATACAGCATAATTATTCCCTTCAAAGAATTCAATCAGAACTCAGCCTTGTACTTAATCATTCCGGAAGGAAGCTATATATATATATATATATATATATATATATATATATATATATATATAATGAAATACAAAATGGGACAAGGACGCAAAACATCCGGAAAACTAGGTGATAAACAAGGGACAACAAAACATCCAGAAAGACGATACAAAAAGCCAAGGAAGCCTTTTATCTTCAGTCAAGAACTGGATCATCCTCGCAATATAATATCTATATAATAATATATCATATATATGATGTATTATTATATATATATTCAATCAGAACTGTCTTGTACTTAAACATTTTTGAAAGAAGCTATATATATATATATATATATATATATATATATATATACCGGAGTAAGCACATAAATGAGAAACATGGTGGAAAAAAAGAGTACTCAAATACCATAGCTAGAGTAATATGCTTTATTTAAGAGCAGCAGAAATATAAGAAAAGCTGTTACTCAGAGTTTCACGTTCCCGTTCGTCGGACAGTTTTGTTAAAATAGAACAGAAACAACAATTGGATCGAAACTAGTTAAATGATACATCTTTAAAAATGGATTTGTTTCATTGGCCTTTTCAAATAACGGTCTTAAACAAAATAAACAAAATATATGAATTCAATATAAATTATAAAAAATCGAGAAAAAACTTAAATCGAGGAGCGGATTCAAAATACATATTGTCATTAATTATATAGAAATATAATTCGATTAATACAATTAATACATAAAAAATTAAATATTTCACAACAGTATATACTCAAACTAAACCATCAATCTACATATATACATCAAAATACACAGATAGATGTACATAGACCACATGCATATGCAGACATATAAATGAAAAACGTGAATATACACAGAGATACACATATACATATGTATACGCAATCTTGCCCGCATGCAAAAATCACTCGATGCATACATATAGACTAGAAGTAAAACGCAGAGAGGGGTAAGAAAAAGAAAGAAAAGGTAACGATCTTAAAAGCAAAAGATAGCTACAGAAATGAGTAAGAGAAGGGGAGAGGGGCGTAAAGTTACAGGACTCTGTACAAGTAACGAATAGGGGGAGAGACAATACCTTTTTTTAACGAGAGAAAGGAAAAAAGAAAGAAGTCTGAATATGCGTAACGAACGTACACAAAATAAAATTACGTTTACATGTGTATATAAAAGTGTATATTAGCAGTAAATACACATATAAGAACACATATATAAATATATAGAGATAAGTACGTAAATACACATCCACTCAAATTCAAGTGAATACATGCATACGTATACATCCATGTATGTATGTGCATAAGTATACACATACACGCTTACTTACACATATACATAAGCGCGTGCATCTGAATACATATGCATGCCAATACAAATATTCCCAAAAAACTTTCTAGGACCTGACGTATATACAAACAATATTATTTTTTGAAATTGCTGAATGCATAATAATAAAATTTAGATAAAAGACATGCAAAATATAACACCTTATATCAAATTAGCTATAAATTAAACGATTAAAATGGGTTTATAAAATACAATAAAATGAAATAAAATAAAAGCAGAATCCTAAACAAGAAAATAATATTAGTATATAATAGTCGAAGGTTTTCCTTTTAGAAATATATCGAAGTATATACAAAAACTTTGCGATGCGGAATAAGTCATGCATAATACGAAACAGATTCAACAGTGTGATTAAAAACTAGTCCAAGAATCAAAAATATACGCTATCCATATGGGATATTGCTAGTCGATATTTTAAATTTAGCTGCGTGTCTGCATGGATTCAAGAGTTCGCTTCTTTGATTTAAATAATTATTGTCTTGGAATAAAATAAAATATTTCTCCAACAGACATAAATCGCACTTGAAATTTCTTTTATGTGTATCGTGCCTGTATGGAGACCGCTCTATCCAAAATACTCCATGTTGTTTTATTATTACCCACAAGGGGCGAACATAGATGGGACAATACAATCTGATGATGGGGTCAGACACACGAATGGGTTTTTACAATAAATCGAATTAAAAAATTTTCATGAATTACAATAAATGGACAGAAATCGAATGATGGGACAGACCGGAAGACATTACGGGTGGAGTGGGTGCGGGTTTAGCTCGGACCCCACGAGCCCCGCCTCCCCACTGATACTTTTGGTTGCGCTTGGTATTACATTTATGTTGTATCTTATGTTGCAACTTTCGTGCTACATCCTTCCATCGTTCTTCATACACTCTCCTAGTCAGGCATATTCTCTCCAGCCCTATCTTCCTTTTCAGGTGAAAGATGAAATACTTCATCAAACCAGGGCCGGAGATGAACTTGCCTGACTGTACACCTTTCATTCTCGTCTTCCATATCACCTCTTTCGCAATTGCTACTACAACGAGAAAACGAAACTTACCTTCATTCACGAGGAAATCCGGTGGGTCAATTTTTGTAATCGACTCAGTCGACAGCTGTACTCTTCGTGTACCTGACAACAGCTGTTCGGCATAAACCCACACCTCAGACACGTCCGGACAATGAACAATAGCGTGCGGGACGGTTTCCCTATCCCGCCCGCATCTTGGACATATCGGACTGTCTTGGCCACCGTGCCTTGCGAGTTTATCCCGAACAGGTAGAGCTCCTCTGTAGCATTGCCATGCCAGAGACTTCTGGAAGTTGTCCAGTGTCCTCGGCTTGAACGTACGTCGGAACAGACTGGCCAGCTGATTATCGTCGAGACCTAGGGTTTCCCCCAAGGTATCTTCACATTCCGCCTCTACCAACCCTCTATAGAAGAATGTGGTGGAACCCCCACCGCAGGCGTTGCCCGAGCGACGGAATAGCAGGAGAGCCTTGCGACACTCCGTGTACCAAGTACCAAGTTTCGATCTACGATTCAGCCAGGTTTCCCATCCACCGAAACTAGTGAACTTGGGAAACATCAGTTTTGCTAGCGAAGACCACACCCGTTCACCATCCAGGTAGAGCCACAGATGTCTTAACCTCAGCGCATGTCTGCGCATCATCAGCCAAGGCATCCCTAGCCCACCCTTTAACGGTTGTTGACAGCAACTAGAGCGTTTCACAAGTGGTTTCCCGCCCTTCCACAAGAAGTAGAAGAGCTGTCTTTCCAACTTGATCAACCACGAATCAGGGCAAGGAACGACGGAAAGGCGGTAGGTGATAACCGATGCGATAAACACATTGGCCACCTCCGCCCTCCCTTTCAGGGATAGCCACCGCCAAGACCAGGTCTTGGCTACTGCAGCCACCTTGCTCGTTACCTCGCCCCAATTCTTCTCTATTTGGAGGTCTGGACCGAACCAGACCCCTAGCAGTTTAATCGGACCCTCCGTCCAACGTCCCACGACGCTGTCAGGAGGCATCGACTTGCCTCCCCAGGTGCCGAGTTGCAAGCCGACTGACTTTTCGCGATTAACTTTTGCTCCTGTCACCGTCTCGTAAACCTCTATGGCCTTGCCTACTTTACATAGGTGGTCCATTTCGGTTACGATGATGGTGATGTCATCCGCGTACGCTGACACTGATTTTCCATTACCTGGCTGTCTCGGGATGCCGCTCAGTTTTCGCAGTAATGGCTCAAGAGCCATCACGTACAAAAGCGGGGAGAGCGGACACCCTTGACGAACCGAGCGTTTGATTTTGAACGGCTTCGACAAGAAGCCGTTCACCCGAACTACCGAGTCGATGTTATCATAAATTTGGATAATCCACCTGAGGAAGCCAAGGCTCAGCCCGAACTGTGCCAGGGCAGATACCAGGTAACGATGGTCGACCCTATCAAAAGCTTTAGATTGGTCTAAATGGACCAGTGCCCCACCCTTGCCAGAATCACTATTAAACCCCTCTATAGTGTACCGCATTAGATGGAGATTATCCTGAATGGATCTGCCCGGAACGGCACATGTCTGTGCCTCTCCGATCAGACCATCCGCGACACGCGCCAATCTTTTCGATAACACTTTGGCCAAAATCTTCAACTCTGTGTTTAGCAGAGTGATGGGCCTGAAATTATCAATGCACTCCCCCTTGCTCGGGTCCTTTCTGACGAGAGTCACTACTCCCCGGCGCACAGATCTGGGTATAAGCCCGTTCTGCTGCCAGTTCGCATAGACCTCCGCCAGTAGGTGCCCGAACAAGTCTGGCATACTCTTATATAACTCATAGGGTAGACCATCCAAACCCGGCGCCTTGCCCGCGCCGCAGTCCGCCATTGCCTCAACCACCTCCTCAGGCGTGATTGGCCCTTCACAGCCCTCCGCATCTCGCCCCGATAAGCGCGGCAGCCCGTCGAGTAGGTCCGTAAAGGCCCTCCTCCTATCCAGTCCGCCGCACTCACCGAAAAGCTGAGCGAAGTGCTCCTGAAAGGCCTCACACATCTCCTCGGGTTCGTTTATCAACTCACCTTGTTGGTTCGTCAAAGATCGAATCGTGGCATCGTTACCATGCCGAGCTTCCACCACTCGGGCCCATCTCACGGCGTTGATTCCTTCACATCCCATATGGCGGATTCTAGCCCTGACAATGCAGCCCATGTGTTTGGCCTCGAGGTGCTGGTTTAACACCAGTCTCTTGGACGCCACCTGAGCCGCAGAGCCAGTTTTCATGGCTTCCTCTAATTCCTTAACTAGAGTAGTTTCCCTTCTAGCCTCTCTAGCCACTACTCCTATGCTATATCTAATAGACTCAAACTTGATGGCTCGTTTGAGGGCGTACCACCATTTGTTATTAATGATGGTACCAGATAGTGCCCTCTGAATTATATTCCTAATCCGGTCTTTGTACTCCTTAATCGCCAAAAGGGACGTATTAAGTTTCCAGTAACCGGATCCTCTATTTTTAACCTTATCTATGTCAAGCTTACAAGTGACCATTTTATGATCACTGTAGCTGATCGGGTAAAACTGTGGACACTTAGCTATTTTACTGTCTACTTTTCTAATTAGTATTCTATCTAAATATGACCTGGAAGATCCGTCGCTGTTTGACCATGTCCACAATGGAGCGTTCGGAAATTCCAGCCTATAAGGATCTGCTAGCTCAAAGCGGCTTAGCAGTTCCATGAAGCCACTGTTGCCTTTTCTATCTGGACGCGAGCCAACACAATCTACATCCGCTTTGCAAATTGTGTTAAAGTCTCCTAGCACCACTAATGAATGCGAAGTATCAAGAAAGTTTTCTAGTTCACGAAAATAATCACTTTGCCCTGTATGGTTGGGTGCGTAAATTGCAACCAGTCTGATAACTTTACCATTACTGAACGTCAAATCCATGACGACCAGCCTACCTTCTGGATCTGCAAAAATTAACTTTTTCTCAGAAACCCGGTTTCTTTTTAATAGGACCAACACCCCACTCCCGCCTGTAGGACTGCCAGGAGAGAAAAATCTCTCGTAGCCGTCAAACAGCGGGAGTAGACCTCTTGGCCCCTCTAACCGGGTTTCTGTAGCAACAATAACATCTAAATTACGCGACCTGATATCATGCAGGAAGCGACCTTGCTTCCAGCCTGCTCCCAGGCCGCGCACATTCAAACAACCAACATAAATGTAATCCATTACTTACCTTATATCAGTGGTTCGGTTTTCTCTTGTTCTTCTAACTCTTTTTCTGGGCCTCGTGGGGGAGTCTGACGTAGGCCCTCGAATATATGTGGAGATGTCACATCCAATCTAAGTGGGCCTACGTCATGGAAGAATTCTGACTTTATCCGCCCGTAATCCTTCCGGCCTATTCTGTAAATTACAAAGTCGTTTTTTTTCACTACTTTCTCCACTTTGGCCATGGCTGCCAACACGTTTCCGAGTCTGCTATTTGCTGCCTTTACGGCCATATACGAGTTCATTGACTCTTTTTTCTTTTTTAAAATTACTCTGGGAGGGGTGGTTTCCGTTTTTCTTTTTTTTTCCGGTAAATTTTGCCCACCCCTCCTCATTTATCTTTTCCTCGCTCTTTTTTTCCTCCGCCGCTGGTTCTGCTGTCACCGTCACCTCCACACCTTCAGTCTTCCCTTCTGGGCCGTCCGACGCTGCTTCTGGTGACACATTATCTTCTTTTTCTTTTGGCTTAGGTGCTTCCTGCGGTTTGGGTTGGGGTTGGCATTCCGCCCTTACATGACCCTTCTTGCCGCAGCCGAAGCACCTCGGCTTTCTGCCCTCCACGAAAACTGTTATTTTCTCGTCTTCACTAATCTTTACCGTTTCTGGAATTTCTTCCAGTGTTTGCACCTCCGCCTGAATGGCTATCACTATTTTCTGCCCTTTCCAAAACTCCTCTTCCTCCACTGTGGCCTGGAGGATGTTTATTTTTTCCTCCAGACCTACCATCACTGCTGCCACCAGACATTCAGCATCTGCCTCTGGCGGTATGTTGTTCATTGAAATTTTCGACGTCCTTTTTCCTTTATACAATGGTAGTAAGACAATGTTTTCTGCTTTGATCGGCTCCATCGATAGTTTTTTCGCTATCTCCTCCGTAGTAAAACGCACCTCCACTGTGCCGTATCTTTTTCCTCTGTTTATATACGTTATTTTATCCATAAAAGGTTTTAGACAAAACTCTATTTTTTTTCTTCGATTTTTGGATCATTTTTGTCGTTGTGTCGTAAGTTTTATATATTATTCTTTTTTTTTTCTATATCGTCATGTATTTGTATGTTTGTGGCCACAGTCACTTCTGTGCCTTCTTTTTTTACACAGTCTGCAAATTTTTCAAAATTTTCTATATTTATTTTTTTGATCTTTTTCCCAGCCACTTCAGCGAATTTTTTTGCTGGAGTTGATGCTGGTACTGGTTTTTGCATTTTCTTGGGCGACGCCGCCTCTTTTTTCTTCGGCGACAACGCCTCTTTTTTTCTTGGCGACAACGCCTCTTTTTTTCTTGGCGACAACGCCGGGTATTCATCCTCGCTCGTCACGGGCGAATAAGAGATGGGGGACTCCATCTTGAAAAAATGGCTTTAACAAGCCTTTGGCAAATCCAAATTAATTGTAGTTTTCCCCCACGGAGGGGGAACACCAACGCGAAGCCTTCGCACGAAGGCTGACTTCGTCAGTTAGACAACAATAGACAAAACAGGTAGACCAACAGTATATAATAACAGAAAAGTCGTTTTACTTCTAGTCTATATTTATACACCTAGTAATTTTTGCATGCGGGAAAGATTGCGTATACATATGTATATGTGTAACTGTGTGTATATTTACGTTTTGCATTCATATGTCTGCATATGTGGTCTCGATTTTTTTATCATTTATAATTTATATTGAATTCATTCATTTTGTTTATCGCATGCTTAATACCGTTATTTGAAAGGACCAATGAAACAAATCCATTTTTAAAGGTGTATCCTTTAACTAGTTTTGATCCAATTGTTATTTCTGTTCTATTTTAACAGAACTGTCCGACGAACGCGAACGTGAAACTCTGAGTAACAGCTTTTGTTATATTTCTACTGCTTTTAAATAAAATATATATATATAATAGCTATATAATAATATATCATAATAATATATATACTCCGACTTAAAGCGACACTTTTAATAAACAATTAACTGAAAGATGATGAGCTAACCCAACCTAGAATTGAACCCAGTAATCAAAGCTTACATGGCTCCTTGTGCATCTGATTGGGTCAAACGCTCACCCATAAATTTAAGCCAAATATATATATATATATATATATATATATATGGGTGAATAGAGATTGCAAATATGCATAGGCCTAAGATAATATATCATCAATATGATGACAAATAACTACACTTAAAACTGAATAAAATTCCTCTACGAATACCATAGCAACATAGTCTACAATATTTACTTTCCCGAAATGCACAGGTAGAATTTTCTAAAGAGTAATCAAATAACAGCAACCATCAAATCCCAATTGCTCATTTGATGACCAACTAAAGTTTTTCACCTACATCTTTTGTGAAACCAAAAACACAATAAACGAAATATCTATTCTAACAATCTTATGACCTGAATCTGACAGACCTAAACTGATTACAAAGTTATTTATACACTTGACTGAACAAAAATACAATACCAACATCAAGCAATAAAACCTTCCATAATATCTTTCCATCAGTACTCCACCTAAAACATAATTGCATCCTACCCTCTTCTATTACGTCCACCCATACAACCACTTCTAAGACAGAAGTACACCATACCTAATCTCCATTTCACATAGCTCCATCTACATTAGAAAAACAACTTACCAAACATTATATGAAGCCAAGAGGAACCCCACTATAACTCAGCTGCTGAAGGCTAGCAGACTGATATGTCAATGCTCCTGCAACACCCTTTCTTAGTGGCTATGTGTTAAGAAAAAGCTTGCCTCGCAACCACATGGTTTTGGGTTCAGTTCTGTTGCTTTGCACTTTGAGCAAGTGTCTTCTCATATAGCATCAGGCTGACTAAAACCGTTTGAGTGGATTTAGTAGATGGATACTAAAAGAAGCCTGTCATATGTGTGTGTGTGTGTGAACCAGTGCTGGTGTATTTACATCCCTGTAACTTAGCGGTTTGACAAAAGAAACCAATAGAATAAGCACTACACTTTACAAAAAATATCCTGGGGTCGATTTGTTCGACTAAAATCCTTCAAGGCTGCAGTCAAATGACAAACAACAAGAATAAAAAAAAGAATAAAATATTAATATATATATATATCATCATCATCATCATCATCATCGTTTAACGTCCGTTTTCCGTGCTAGCACGGGCTGGACAGTTCGACCGGGGTCTGGGAAGCCAAGAGGCTGCACCAGGCTCCAGTCTGATCTGGCAGTGTTTCTACAGTTAGATGCCCTACCTAACGCCAACTTGGATGGGCTGGGGCTATGCGAAACTGGTGTAGGAAGCAGCCGTGAACTCACATTATTTGTCGGGTCTTTGCAGTCACAGCATATTTCCAGAGATCTCGGTCTTTCGTCATTGTCTCTGTGAGGCCCAACGTTCGAAGGTCATGCTTCACTACCTCATCCTCTGTCTTCCTGGGTCTACCTCTTCCCCCGGACACCTTCCTTTATGCTTATATGCAATTTTCTTGTTGCGCTTCCTACGTAGAATATACCACATTTGTCACAGATGATCTCGTGTATAATATAGGTCCTCTGGTACAATTCAGGGCCATTGATGGGGCATTTCGATAATATTCACACCGAAAATGTACATATATATATATTCATTGACAAATAAATATATAAATTTATACATATATATATATACTTTTCTCTTTTCCTAATTTTCCTCCTTTTTCCAGCATGCCTAATTATAAATCCTTCCTCCTCCACCTTCACCACCACCTAAATATATACACCTTTTTTCATTCACCATTTTGGACCACTAAGCTCAAAACGTTTTTTTTATTCTTTCTCTATTTATTTCCTCGTATCCCTTTCTGTCAAAGACTTTTCCATTTTTCCTGAGCATCAAACTAATACACTTGCTTGTTGTTCCTACACCTGTCTCTGTCTTTCTTTTCCTATAAATTTGAACTATATATATATATATGTATATATGTACATACACACACAGACACACACAGACACACACACATACATATATATATATATATATATATATATATATATATATAATATTTGGGTGTATAACTCCAAACCTACAAGGAAAAATTCAATTTACTATTAAATCAAATTTCACAGTATAAATATATAAAATATAAATTAGAGATAAAACCACTATTATGCGACTCGAACAGTGATAGACATAAGCCAATACATAAATAACCAATATATATATAATATAATATATATATATATATATTTTTTTAATATATAACTTATAACTAGATCCCAAAAAGTATAAGATGAATGGTAAATATATAATATATGTAAAAAACTCTACGTACGTTTCATGGCTACAATTAAATTCGAATTACAATTAAGTTTAAATTCAATTGAAATAAATTCGATTTAAAATTATAGTCAATCTTCAGGTTAATGATATAGTTAAATAAATAAGCAAATAGAGTTAAACAATATTTATTTAAGAAATAAATAGATAATAATTTTTCTTATAAAGAAAACTCCATAAACTAAATTATAAACTTATTAAGATTATTTCCTACAACACATTTATTATGTTAAATATTTAATTTTTAATTTTTAAGGTAAAAAAATAGATAGAAATATGTACTTATCTTTGAAGATATAATTTGGCTTTAAAAAACATAATAAACTCTCAAATATATTTATCTCAGTTATAGTGAGATAAATATATTTATATAGATGATAGATAGATAGGTAGGTAGGTAGGTAGGTAGGTAGGTAGGTAGGTAGATGATAGATAGATAGATAGATAGATAGATATATAGATAGATAGATAGATAGATAGATAGATAGATAGATAGATAGATAGATAGATAGATAGATAGATAGATAGATAGATAGATAGATAGATACATGTATATAGAGATATTCGTTTGTGTATTAGAAAGGTTTGTATAAATCTATGTGAAGCAAACAAATGGGAAGAATGGTCCTCATATTCTACAATAAGATATAGAATATTCAACATATGTCACCTCATGGGACATTTTGAATATTTCATTGGCCATTCATTTCATCAGCCACTGTTGAATAAAAGACAAGTACTAATCTAACTAGTCAATATGTCGCTTTTGTTTTGTTCACAAATGGTTTGTAAATAAATCAATCAGGAACAGAGACAGAAGCAAAGATGTTAATTTTATATTTCAACAAGAAAATTATAAATTTCTTCTAATAAAAGTGAAATAATACCTTCAGAGTTTTCTGCTGGAGGAATGAAATGAATTCATTCCAGCTATATAACATACAGATGCACATGAACCTAAGTGATGTAAAATTAGTTCATCTACATGAGATATTAACACATATATAGCTATATACATATGGGTATATATACACTTGCGTATGCCTATATATACATCTATATTGTGTATATAGACATACATATATATATACACATATATATATACATATATTTATTTTTTACACACACATACACATACATACATACATATATATATATATATATAAATAGATAGATAGATAGATATAGGTATATGTGTATCTATGTAAATGTATGTACATATATGGGAATGTGTGTATATATATATATATAAATAGATAGATAGATATAGGTATATGTGTATCTATGTAAATGTATGTACATATATGGGAATGTGTGTATATATATATATATATAATATATATATATATATATATATATATAATATATATATATATATATATACATTTCTTTATGTGTCTGTGGCTTTATATGCATTTACCCTCTCCTTCTGTGTGCTGCTGCTGTTATTGTTGTTGTTGCTGTTGTTGTTATTGTTTTGTTAATGTTTTCGTTGTTGGTTTTCTTGTTCTTCCTCTTATTGTTATTGTCTGTCTGTCCAAGATATTTTTAAACAGTATTTTTTTCTTTTTCTTTTCCTATTCTTTTCATATCTTTATTCGTTCTCTTTCATTGTTTCCTGCAAGTGTTATTTCTCTATTCGCTGTACAGATATATTTACAACCAAGCACACAATTTGAAAACTAAATGATGGCAGGAAGGAAGAAGGAAGGAAGGAAGGAAGGAAACAACACACACACATACCCATGCATAAACATACACACGTACAACAAATAAAGTTCTGTTTTATATTATACATTATATATACATATATATATATATATATATATATATATATACTAATAATAATCATAATAATAATAATAAAAATAATAACGATAATAATAATAATAATGATAATATAATAATAATATAATAATGATAATAATGATAATAATATAATAATGATGATGATGATGATGATGATTATAATAATAATAATAATAATAATAATAATAATAATAATGAAAATAATAATGATAATAATAATAATAATAATAATAATAATGATAATAATGATAATAATAATAATAATAATGATGATGATGATGATGATTAATAATAATAATAATAATAATAATAATAATGAAAATAATAATGATAATAATAATAATAATAATATAATAATGATAATGATAATAATAATAATAATAATAATAATAATAATAATAATAATAATAATAATGATAATAATAATAATAATAATAATAAAATACTTCTTTTTTGTTTTGTCGTTTCTATTTTTTAAAGATTATTTAATTTCTCGGTATTTCCTTTGGTATGGTCTATTGGCTGGTTTGTGCATTATTTACTGTAAATTTCTGAAATAACGACATCCCGAATAACGGAAAATTCAAGGTAACAGCACTTTTGAAAGTTGTCGTAGTGGAAAAGAAAAACTGTCAGAAACGTAGTCTTACAGTTTGTTTATGTCCGCTTCCGCTATTGAAAGAGTGTTTTTGTTTATTATTTTCCTTTTTCTTTTTCTTTTTTTTCAATTTTACCAATTTTTTTTTCTGTATGTGTGTGTTATTAAATTACTTGTTGTGGATTTAGTATCTAATAAAATGGTTCGCATTTATATTGTAGCTACGTTTTATATATTTACATATACGTCATCATCATCATCATCATCATCATCATAATCGTTATTGTCATCATCATCATCATTGTCATCATCGTCGTCGTCATGTTCATCATCATTATTGTCATCATCGTCGTCGTCATCATCGTCATCATTGTCATCATAGTCATCATCTTCATCATCATCATCAATGTCATTATCATCATCATCGTCTTCTTCATCATCATCATCATCATTGTCATCGTCATTGTCATCATCATTATTGTCATCCTCATCGTCATCAGTGTCATCCTCATTGTCATCGTCGTCGTCATCATCATCATAATCATCATCATTGTCATCATTGTCATCATCATTTTCATTATCATCATTGTTGTCATCATCATCATCATCATCGTCATCAGTGTCATCATCATTATCATCGTCATCATCATCAGCTGCATTATCAGTTATTTCCCGTTTTTAATGCTGGCATGGGTTGGATGGTTTGAGACGCATGTCTGTACATTTCAACTATATGTCTATATACATATATGGAGAGCAGTGTATTCTCAAGCAGGGAAAAATATAGGGGAATTTGTTTTGGAGTTTTAAAATGCACTTGGATTTCAAAATGTGTTTTTTTTGTAATAAATTTATTCAAATACCAAACCGGTTTTGACAATTTTCTGCTTATCAATGGTAAAAATAAATAAATAAATAAATAAATAAAGGATTTAGGAGAGTTTAAAGTTAGAACGTAATATTCGGAAAAACACGTTTAAATTATCAAATATTCAAATGTTCACAGAAATTTCAATAAGTTTCACAGATATAGACAGTAAAATACGTAAGTTTAAATGTTCGATGAAGATCGTAACAAATATACATGATTCAAAGTTCAGACATATTGAGTTTTTATATTTAAACAAAAGTGGGGAGAGAAAGAGAAACAGATGTAGAGAAAGACAAAAATGTATTTTTTTACAACTTCTATCATAGTTCAGGAAGGGGTTCTTTTACCAATGTCAGTCGTAATACATGAATTTCTTTGTGTTTGTCACTAGTTAGTGCTTGGAATATTATTAGTAAAAATTGTTTAGTTTATAAAGATATATATATATGTGTGTGTGTGTGTGTGTGTGTGTGTGTTTCTCTCCTTTTTTTTCTTTCCTTGTTTGTGTCCCTTTCTGTAGAAGAGCGTAGGCTCGAAACGTAAAAGACTTTTTCTATTCCTGAGCGTTATACTAATACATCTGTTTGCTTTTTTCGTAAACTCTCCCTATATATATATATATTATATATATATATATATATATATATATATATATATATAAATTAGTGTACATTTAAACACAAAAGAAGTGAGCCTTAACAGGTTGTCTAACATACTAGAAAGAACAGTCAAAATGTCGAAACCACAGTTATGAGCAATTTCGAAGGAATGAAAAATAAAAATCATTTACTATGTTTTACAGCTGGATCTTAGGTTTCAAACTTTAATTAGCAAATAAAATAATTTGCAAGGTGAAGTTCTCATCAGCGGATACACCAAAACATTAACATATAAATTAGAGACCAAATAACACGCAGATTCAATGGCCAGCAAATAAAAATTCCAATTAAACTTCAGAAATTGGTATGGTGATATGTCTATTGACTTTGTATACATACTAGGCCATTGGCAGAAAAAATTTCTATGATTTTTCCTACCCTATATTAATTTTAATACACACACACACACACACACACACATATATATATATATAAAAATTTCGTAATGAGATAAAAAAAAACCAAGGCAGTGTAGATTTTGGAACATTTATAAATAGGTCTTACAGCTGTTTCCAGGATATTTGATATATTCCTTCATCGGAGACGGTGTGGGAAGATGGTTAAGCAATAGTTAATTTAGATAAGATGCTAACTAGAGTGTGAGGTGGAGGAATGAAAATAGATGTGAGATATGCAGGGATATAAGATTCTAATACCTTATGAGTAACATCCAATAGTAAAAACTATGGTCTATCCATAGCACTTATTCAGCATTACCTAACACCTTTGGGTCTCACTGACACCATTACCTCTCACAACCTATATACATCTCTTATATAAAATCTGATCTGTCTATCTGTCTCTGTGTGTGTCTTGGATCTCAGGCATCCTCCACCCGATTGCACTCAAATTTGATATCTAGATACCGACGATATCAGGGCGTGTATAAGTCTTGAAAAAATTACAAAAATCGATTCCTTGTGAGAATGCGATCGATAAAGCCGTTTTTGTCCTGCTTTTCTTCCATCAACCTGTACATAACTGCACCTTCCATTTTTTGTTGTTTTTGTACTGCTTAAAGGCATGATTCTTTCCTTCCAAGCTTACTGCTTAAACCATGTTTGTGTTCTCCCAGTCAACAGCCTTATCATTACTGGTGCTTTAAACACTTCTGTTGCATATTTGTGTGAATAAAATCGCTTTTCTTTGGAATAGAAAAAAGTCTATCTTTATTTCTTCTTTTGCTGGTGTCTCAAATGAAGGTTAAATCAGTGTTTCTCAAAGGGGAGACCTATGGGACGGTCGGACAAGTTGTTTTGAGAAAATTTGGTTTAAATGTTTGACAACTCAGCACCGACCATTGGACAGAAGGGGTTTGCTCGTATATATATATATATATATATATATATATATGTGTGTGTTTTTGATGGTAAAGGATCAGGTTTTGATTGGTTGTAAATTTGATGACATCTTTTTTTATCATGTGTGTTTTGGTTAAAACATTTTTTTGCTTTGGCAAAGTCCAGCATTCTGATTGGTTGACTTCCTGGTGACATCGTTTGTTTTTCCAAATGTTTTCATTCCTTGTTGACCACAGAAAAGGATCAAGTTCTGATTGATAGTAAGTTTAGGGACATCATTTGTATTGGTCAAATATTTCTGCCTTGATCAAAATATCTTAGTTTTGAAAAAATTTAACATTCTGGTTGGTTAACTTCCTGGTGAGGACTTGATTACCTGTTTTTGCCTGATGACAAAAGCAATAAAGTGATGGCACATGGCTTAGTGGTTAGAGTGTTGGAGTCATGATTGTAAGATTGTAGTTTCAATCCCTGGACTGGGTGATGCATTGTGTTCTTGAGCGAAACACTTCATTCCACATTACTCCAATCTACTCAGCTGGCAAAACGAGTAGCCCTTCAATAGACTAGCATCTCATCCAGGGGAGACTATACACCACCTGAGAAACCAGGAAACCAGCCCTAGGCTCCTTCTGGAGTAATGTGGATGAACCATGTGGTCAATGGAAACCATTTATTTGGTACACCATGTGTAAATGGCTGCGTAAAGACATTTTGGGGCTTGATTTAGAAATAAATGTTCCCAGCTCAAAGCTTGTCTTTTAAATTAAAAGACTCCGCCGGTTACGACGACGAGGGTCCCAGCTGATACGATCAACGGAACAGCTTGCTCGTGAAATTAACGTGCAAATGGCTGAGCATTCCACAGACACGTGTACCCTTAACGTAGTTCTCGGGGATAATCAGCGTGACACAGAGAGTGACAAGGCTGACCCTTTGAAATACAAGTACAACTCATTTTTGCCAGCTGAGTGGACTGGAGCAACGTGAAATAAAGTGTCTTGCTCAAGGACACAACGCGTCGCCGGGAATCGAACTCACAACCTTACGATCATGAGCCGAATGCCCTAACCACTAAGCCACGCGCCCTCACCAAAGCTTGTCTACTATTATACTCTGTACATATGAAGAAATAACATTCCTGGTGACAAAAGGGACAACTGAAAATCATATAGAACTGATGGAAATGTAATGGTGATGTGACTATTCTTTTCTTTTCTTTCATTTGTTTCAGTCATTTGACTTCGGCCATGCTGGAGCACTGTCATTAGTGGAACAAATCAACCCCAGGACTTATTCTTGTAAGCCTAGTACTTATTCTATTGGTGTCTTTCGCAGAACTGCTAAGTTACAGTAATGTAAACACACCAACATCGGGTGTCAAGTGATGGCAGGGGGGGCCAAACACAGACATACAAATACACACACACACACACACACACACACACACATACACACACACACATACACACACACACATATATATATAGATTCAGATGAATATGGTACTTAAGTTGAGGCACCAGAATTTAGTATGGTATTATCCATACAAT
Source organism: Octopus sinensis (assembly GCF_006345805.1). Lineage (NCBI taxonomy): Eukaryota > Metazoa > Mollusca > Cephalopoda > Octopoda > Octopodidae > Octopus > Octopus sinensis. Next base: position 35,606,152 of record NC_043011.1, on the reverse strand, counting down.
TTCAAAATAAGGTGATTAAAATCAAAATAAGCAACAAGGATATCCAGAGGTAATGCAGCATTACCTCTGCTTTACCACTGGATATCCTTGTTGCTTCGATCATGGCCGCTGCCAGCCTCCCCTGGCACCTGTACCGGTGACACGTAAAAAGCACCTACTACACTCACGGAGTGGTTGGCATTAGGAAGGGCATCCAGTTGTAGAAACACTGCCAGATCAGACTGGAGCCTGGTGCAGCCTCCTGGATTCCCAGACCCCGGTCGAACCGTCCAATCCGTGCTAGCACGGAAAACAGAGGTTAAACGATGATGATGATGATATATATATATATATAAATATATTATATATATATATACATACGACAGGCTTCTTTCAGGTTCTGTCAACCAAATCCTCTCATAAATCCTTGGTCAGCCTGAGGCTATAGCAGAAAACACTTGCCCGAGGTGCTACACAGTGGGTCTGAACCTGGAGCCATGTGGCCAGGAAGCGAGCCTCCCACCACACAGCCATGCCTGCACCTGTATTGTAAACATTTCTTATCATTAACGATGATGTTGATTAATAGTTCTAAAAGTAAGAGTCTCATTAATTAGGGTCATATGTATTCAGAAGGGCACCAGACTATAAAATCTATATCAAAGCTAACACTGGAGCTAAGCACAGCCCTGCAGCTCACTGGATCCTTTCAAACCAGCCAACCCATACCAGCATGGAAAACATTCGCTAAATGATGATGATGATGATGATGATGATATGGATGGCTGAGTGATTGGGAAGTTCGTTTAGCAACTGTGAGGATTCAGGTAATATTCTGCCATGAGGTACCATTGCTTCTGGAGATTGAAATTTGGTTAACGGATATTGTATCAAAGTCTGCCAGTGAGACAGTTCCACTTCCAGGTCGATAATCTTAATCCATTTCCTGGACTAACACCATCACCTGGTCTATAACACGTCTTTAATAGAACCTGTTCTGTTGCAAGCAGCTGAATGAGTTATCTGGTCTGATAACTTCCTTCTTTCTTTCCGTCAGTCACAGAGGCCTTTAAAATATCCTGATCTACATTATTCTTTCTTTCACTAAACTCTCTCTGGTAGTAAAGGAAAATAAAACAGCTTATCTAAGACATTCAGACATTGCATAAACCATTCCATCGCTGGTTGGTTGTCTAGTTCTAATGATGATGGAATATATTCACAATCATGACAGAGTGATAGCCACGGCATAATCAAACTTCAACACGTACAGACCAAAACGGAGATAATCAGATTGGTTCCAAGCTATAAAATAACCAAATACCTCCAAGCATCAGTATTAAAATTTGCGTTTTGATAGAGGTTAAGGTGGGTTGATTCAAATGGCTCCCCTAAGGTAAACAGAGCATCACCCAATAACATGGTGGGCTCTTAACTTTCTGTGTCTCTGTAAACGTATGTAGATATGTGTATTTATGGTTATCATATCATATATGTCTGTATGTGTGTCTGTGCATGTGTATAGCTATATGAATATAAAAACGTGAAGTTTATATAAGTTGTTATGTAATGGAATGTTAATAAATGTTGTGTGTGTGTGTGTGGTGTAACAAACACACACACACATATACATATATGTATATACATGTGTTTGTGTATATGTGTGTGTCTATATACACACGTGCTTATGTATTAGTGCATATATGCGTATAGATTGTATGTATGTGCTTATGCAGATGGGTGAGTATTCCAGTAAAACAGGTAAAATATATATACATGCAAATATACATAGATTTATGTAAATATATCAAATATCTATATTATGTATGACTCATACACACGCACATACACATGCATATATATTATATATATATATATGTGCGTTAGTGCATTTGTATGTATATGTGTATGTATATATATATTATATATATGTGCGTTAGTGCATTTGTATGTATATGTGTATATATATATATATATACACATATATATATGTATGCATGTATGTATATAACTGCATATATATTATACATATGATGTATTACTCTGTGTGTATGAGTGCCTAGGTATGTGTGCATGCACTGTATTTCTCTCTTTTTACCTCTTTCCTACCTGATATTTTTATGAGAACATCTTCACAAGGTATTAAACCAAATGTAAATAAAACAAGTTTTATCTGGCCATAAAAATAAACTGCAAACATGCAAATTTAGTAAAACATGTTTAAAAGATGAAGCGATGTGCGTACAGGTTGGATTGCGTGATTGCGTGCGCATATATTTGCCTTTTTGTACATTTATGTATACGTGGATATGCATCTCTGTGTGTGTATCTGTGTGTGTGTGAGTGAAAGATTGAGAGACAGAGGGGTAGGGTGAAGAAAATATATAATATAATCATGTGTGTTATAGAAAGAGAGAGAGCGAGGTGGCAGGTAGTCTCTTCTCATAATAGACAAGTAAAAATCTCTGTTTGATCGCGCAACTTTAAGTGTTCAATAACCCCCACCATCTCCAAATCGAACACAATCTTTCGTTTCATGTTGTAGGGTATAATTAAAGAGAAAACAATAATGTTGATATTTATGCTGTTGTTGCTGTTGTTGTTGTTGTTGTTAGTGAACAAGATAACGGTGCTAGATAATATCACTGTGGCTGGTGAGGTGGTCTAGCTCACTTTTATGGCACTATTTTTTTTTTCTGCTTCTTTGTCTTTTGTATTTGTTCTTTGGCTTTTTTTCTTCTTCTTTTACAAGCCTCCTGATTCTGAGTTCAATCTATAAGCTATACCAGATCCTCTCTCTCTATCTCTTCTTCTTCTTCTTCTTCTTCTTCTTCTTCTTCTTCTTCTCTTCTCTTCTTCTTCTTCTTTTTCTTCTTCTTCTTCTTCTTCTTCTTCTTCTTCTTCTTTCTTCTTTTTCTTCTTCTTCTTCCACTTTTTCTTCTACCACATTTTCTTCTTCCACTTCTTCTTCACCTTCTTCTTCTTCTTCTTTTTCTTCTTCTTCTTCTTCTTCTTCTTCTTCTCTTCTTCTTCTTCCACTTCTTCTTCCTCTTTCTCTTCTTCTTCCACTTCTTCTTCTTCCTCTTTCTCTTCTTCTTCATCTTCCTTTTCTTCTTCTTCTTCTTCTTCTTCTTCTTCTTCTTCTTCTTCTTCTTCTCCTCCTCCTTCTTCGTCTTCTTCTTCCTCTTCTTCTTCTTAAATAGACGTAAACTGAATACCAGTAATATCCACAGCTTACTTCCTGAAATATTTTGCTTTCAAGTGTCAAGATTAAGGTGAGCTTCATCACCAAGACCATTGTCATCATCACCACCGTCATTGTCATCACCATCATCATCAGCAGCAGCATCTTAATAGTCACCGTCATTGTTGTTGATATCATCTTTGTTGTTGACAGTAAGGTTATCATTAAATTCCCGCATCTGTTTTCTTCATGCAGGAATGATATAAAGAGAATTTTCACATGAATTTCACAGTTCCTTTCAATACAATTTCAATGTCCCAACCAGAGAGCCTCAATGTGATTGCTTGATCTGCTAGAAGTAGCAACCAAATCCCCATGAGATAACACCCATATGGATTAGTGTTACTGTTAGCTCTATCTGCAGTGTTGACTTCAATAAAGAATTAAGCTACTAGATTTGGCTTTTCTTATCCTATTGCTTCATAATAAAGTTATTCCAATGAAGCAAACATTTCAGGCACTGCTTTTCGACAGAGATTGGGTAACAGAGAGAACAGTCATACCGTGGTTTGGGTTGTGGGCAATTATCTTCTTTAATCCAGCTGCTAGGAGGCTAAGCTGGTTAGCCAGTTTGAGAATGGAAATCCTGGTAGCAGATCTTCTACAGCAATAAGGCATTCACACTAAGTTCAGCATTAATATAGTGTGGGCAGGGAAGCCCACAAGGGATCTCTTGAGTTTGCCTTACAGAGTTTTTATTTCATTTTTTTTTAACTAAACAGTTTGAAACTTCGTATACTGGTGTAATTTCTCAAGCTGAACATGGTTTACTTTCAACATTTTTGACAAAATTTCGTATTTTAGAAGTTGTTTTGTTTTAAAGTTGTTGTATTTGGGTAATTTTAACCAACCAATGACGTGTATTCAACTGAAGAAATCTACTGCTGTTTGTGAGGGTAATCGAAAAGCAACAACTTCCTGGTCATATCTACTAAATGTACTTTTCAACCATGTTTGGATTATAATGCACACGTGGTTGAAAAATACATTTAGTAGAAATGACCTGGAAATTTTTGCTACTATCACAAACAGCAGTAGGTTTCTTCAGTTGAATACACATCGTTGATTGGTTAAAATTACCCAAATATGACAACTTTAATGCGAAATAACTTCTAAAATACGAAATTTTGTCAAAAATGTTGAAAGTAAACCGTGTTCAGTGTGAGAAATTACACCAGTATATGAAGTTTCAAACTGTTTAGTTAAAAAAATAATTAAAAAATCTGTAACCTAAACTGAAGAGTTCCAGATTAGCTAAGAAGGATCAATGCAGCCCAGGGTTGAAACACTGCAGACAAAAGACCCCTGTGTTAAGTAGTAATGAAGTTGCACCTGTGAATAGTGACTGGTTATCAGCCAGTGTGATACCACTAAATTACACTCTAACTAAAGATCAATGTTGGTGTCTCAAGTATGGCCACAGTTTGCAGAAGGTGAAATAGGTGAAACAGAAAGAAGATAGAAAACATAACTGAAATGACAGTGCTATGCTTTCTCTATTTGACTGCATCAGAAAAAAATTAAGTCCCAGACTATTAGACTCTACACTCTCCATAGTGACTCATCTTATGGAACATTCATACAAGTTCCTTTTCTCTATATCTTACCTTATTGGATCTCTTTGCAGCCATTACTGTTTTAACTTCCTTACTTATAGGGATAAGGCTGGAGGTTATTTACTTATTTATTTGTTTGTTTATTCATTTATTAATATCTTTGATTTTATAGCCTTGTAGATTTTTGTATATTTCCTCCTGGTATAATTGGTGTACTACTTTATCCCTTCATTATTTAAACTAGCCATATCAGACCAAATTATTCTACCTGGTTTGTGTCTAAGCCAGCCATATCTGGCCTCTCACACCTACCCTAAAATATCATTCTAAGCATAAATAATAACACAATCAAAATTTCAAAGCTGTAAGGTAATGCATAATTAATTCAAAACAATGTGATTAAATAAGCATTAAATTTGAGGGAGTAATCTCAATGCTGAATGGCTAATATCGGAAGCTTTTTCTTTATAAAGCAGGCTATCCAATATCCAAGGGCACGCCAAGCTGATAATGCCTTTTCGGTAAATACTTAAAATGTCCTTATTAGTTTCTTTTTATTTGTTCACATCATTATATCATTTCTACTTGCTGGAAATCACTCTCCTGTAGCCCAGTGCTCTGCAACCTGTATGCCATGGCACACTGGTGTGCCATGAGATGATGCTAGGTGTGCCGCAGTGTAACCCTGAATATACTTTATTTTATTTGTTTCAGTCATTTGACCGCTGCCATGCTGGAGTACTGCCTTAAGTTGAACAAATCGATCCCAGGACTTATTCTTTGTAAGCCTAGTACTTACCCTATCAGTCTCTTTTGCCGAACTGCTAAGTTATGGGGATGTAAACATACCAACAGTCGTTGTCAAGTGACATACAAATATATACACACACATATATATATACATATACGACAGGATTCTTTCAGTTTCCATCTACCAAATCCACTCACTAGGCTTTGGTCAGCCTGAGGCCGTAGCAGATGACATTTGCCCAAAGTGCCATGCAGTGAGACTGAACCCAGAACAATGTGGTTGGTAAGCAAGCTACTTACCACACAGCCACTCCTAAACTAGTAGTTACATTTTTAGTTGAAGTGTGCCACCGAATTTTGCAACGAATATAAGTGTACCGCAAGAGGAAAAAAGGCGGTGGAGCACCACTCTAGACAAGGCAGTGAGCTTGTCAAATCCTTAATGCATTGATTAAAATGCTTAATATCTTTAGTATTTCTTTTGGTTCATTCATTTCTAAGTTCAGTGATTAAGCACCATTCTCATTGTGATAATTAAAATTCCTTGACTGCTATGTTTTCAATTTAACAGCAAGGATTGGTGTAATTCCTTGCCTTTCCAGCTAGCTTCTGTATTAAATAATAACCAATTGGTATTGTTACATTGTCAATATGTTATTGTTGTTTTGTCAAGGAAAATTATGCCAGATTTTTAATATGTTATCTGTTGGTGTCTTTGTATGCCATAGCTGCCATATTATTTCCACTACATTACCATTTTCTAAGACAGGTGAAGGTTCATTTGGGTGTCTCAGAAATTTTGTATGGATCGAAGTTGAAATTGAGAGCTAAGACACATGTCGATCAAAAATATTTCTCCATTATTGTGAATCTTGGTACATTTTGTCAATGCGACTGAAAGACAGTCTGGTATGATATGCTACATGTTTCCATGAATTTGTCTTCTATATTGTAGCTGTGGAGAGTCCTTTAAGATATCTAGTGATGAAGACACACTTCTAAAATAGATGTCCCTGGGTTTACATTCAGGTCACGCTTGTACATTCTGGCCACATGCACACACACACACACACACACACACACACACACACACACACACATTATACATATATATTTTGGGTATTAATAAGGGCATCCAGCTGTAGAAACTCTGCCAGATCAGCTTGGAGCCTGGTGCAGCCATCTGGTTCGCCAGCCTCAGTCAAATCGTCCAACCCATGCCAGCATGGAAAGCAGACGTTAAACGATGAGATGATTGATGATGATGATTTTCATTCCTACAGATCTCAAAGTTTCATTTATTTAAATGGAGGATCCATAAATATATATCTAATAACCAAAAATTTTCTCAAGATAATAGGATCCTCAGAAAGATATATCTTCTTCGATATTCTTATTTGCTTGTCTTTCATTCTTTTTTCCATTCTTCTTCTTCTTCTTCTTCTTCTTCTTCTTCTTTCTTCTTCTTCTTCTTCTTCTTCTTCTTCTTCTCTTCTTCTTCTTCTTCTCCTTCTCCTCCTTCTTCTCCTTCTCCTTCTTCTCCTACTATATTTATTCTTTGTTTGTTCTTTCTTTCCTTTTCAGTTTTTGTCACATTTCCTTTTTTTTCTCTACTCATTTATTTTTTCTTCTTCAACTTTTACACCATATTGTCATCACAACTGCCTCCAAATATTCACCACCACCACCATCATCATCATCATCATCTTGTTATTGTTATTTTTCTTCTGCAACTACTAAACATACCTACTACTACTACTACTACTACTACTACTGCAATTTCATTTTTTCCTCCAATTCTCTTTCTTCTTTTGATTATCATTATTTTTATTATTACTATTATCATTATCATTATCATTATTATAGTTGTTTTGTTGCTGTTGTTTTCTTGCCATTGCTGTTGCTGTTGAGCGTAGCAGTCTTCATCCAGTGGGAGAAGTCCGGAACGAGGTCCTTTGCTATTCGTAAGACCCGCAGAAGAGAAAGCAGGGCAACCCCC
>NC_043011.1:35591124-35593624 GCF_006345805.1 Octopus sinensis | reverse complement strand
CCTACATATATATATATATAATATATATTATATATATGTTATGTATATAGCATAAATTAGTATATATATATATAATATATATATATATATATTATATATATCTATATATATATATATATATTGGTATTATTGTCTATCCTATGCACTATGTGAAAAGTAGATTCAATTACCTGAAATTTCATGATCAAGACTCATTCCTATAGACTATGGAAAAGAATGAAAGAGAATTCTAACGTCCAACACTTTCCAAAGAGCCCTAGTTAAATAAATAAACTGAATAAACTATTGCTTACAATTTGAACTTTGGCACAGTTTCTCTTCCCAAAGAGATAACCTTTCCATGTATCAGACAGAAGAAACACAAACACAGAGATACACAGATGCTTCTTGTATTTGCTCTTAATGAGACACTTGAAATTGTGAGTACATTGCATTGAATTTTGCTAACTGATGCGTGCATAGTGTGTGTTTGTGTGTGTGAGTGCGTAGTATGTTGTCTGTGTGTATATGTGCATTCAGAATGGCTCTCGTCTTTAAAACTTTAAACTAGAAGCTTACATCTGTAGATTTGCAGATAATTATCTCTAAGGCAATATAGATTGCAATCTTTGATTTTGTACATTTGCACATGTGTGTATATATATATATATATATATATAGATAGATAGATAGATACATAGATACATAGATACATACATACATACATATACATACATATATATATGTATATATATGTATGTGTGTGTGCATGTGTGCCTGTGTGAGTACATGCAGATATGTGTGTAAATATACATATGTGCATATATATATATATATAACATACATATGCATATATATAAACACATAAATATGCAGATTCTTAATGTATAAGCTTGTGCATGTATGTAACTATGTATACATATGTGTATGCATATATATATATTAGATTGATAGATAGATAGATAGATAGATAGAGAGATAGATAGATTGTAAATATGTTTATGTTTGTTTTCTAGTTTCAGCTCTTGAGCTGTTGCCATGCTGGGGCATGTATATCTATATCTATAAAACAGTCCTTGGACGAAAATTGTATGCACATTTTGCTTTGACGGTTAATGGCAGCCAAACCAAGGCTAGGATTGAGCTGAAAATTGGCAGGGTTACTAAATGCATAGTGAAGATGAGACCCGCAATGGTTAAAATTTGCAAGCTATAAAGATGTGGTTGCTATGGCAAAATGAGTGATTTTTTATCGATTCAAGAGGACCCAGAGCCCTACTAGATCTGTGCGATTGGCTTTTAATGCCCAGCAGTGTGCACTGCAGGCTGTTGTGCTTCATAAGCATACGTTTTGTCGTGAAATTCCGGCTACTAGGAAACGGTTTTTCATTGTGAAAAGTCGAGTGCCTTTTGCCTTCGTTTTGTTTTTAATCTTTTTATAAAAGTGAAAGTATTTCATCTATTTATTTCTGCTGTCCACTTACGATGGTGATTCAGTTGACGAGGAGGAAAATTATACGTGATGAATATCCAATACCAACTATCTTAATCTACATATTGAAAATGCATTTAAACTTTGGCAAGCTTACCTTTACATATTCTGAGTTACTTGAAAGGTGATGTCCCCTTCCCTCTCTTCTGTTTGTTGATACCTTTTTTATACCTTGATACTGTGTTTCACTTTAAGGATGCTTCTTTACCCATCCATTATGATATTCGACTGCTGTTCATTGTTTCAAATCGGTTTTAGCATTCTCATTCTAGCATTTTTAAACACTCACATATGATTCGTCCCAAAGAATCAACCTTTAAATAAGAGTTTTGCTTCCACTAGCGAAAGCTGTACGTATCTTTCATGAAGCTCCATACCAATTTAACTTTATGCAGCATTCACTGTTAGTTTAAGTGCACGCTATGTGGGAAGATAGAATAAAGGTGCTCTTGTTAGCTTTTCTCTCTGAAAAAGTAACTCCCTTTGCTGTTGAAAAAAATAAACTCGCAGACGGGAAGTTTCAACATCTTCCTTTAATTTCCTTACACCATTTATGTGGCTGTTTCTGACAAGAAATTTTGCTTTCATGTAAAACAACTATATTTTGTAGTCATTATCCGTAATCTACTCCCAAAACACTTCAGTAGCTCTACTTTACATCACTTGCAAACTTATATGTTCTATGATAATCAAAGTGCAGCGACCTCCACAATAACCAGCCTTCAATTTGATTTTCCGTTCCTAGGTTAATCGGAAACAGATTGCCATGCTACACAAATCTTCTCAGTAGTTCAATCATTTGGTGAAAAAAATACCACAAAAGCAACTTAAACCGTCCAAAGGGCGGGTGCATTTGCTAGTATATCATCATCATCATCATCATCATTTAGCGTCCGTTTCCATGCTAGCATGGGTGGACGGTTCAACTGGGGTCTGGGGAGCCCGAAGGCTGCACCAGGCCAGTCAGATCTGGCAGTGTTTTCTACAGCTGGATGCCCTTCCTAACGCCAACCACTCCGAGAGTGTAGT
>NC_043011.1:35579920-35591024 GCF_006345805.1 Octopus sinensis | reverse complement strand
TATTATGCTAGCAGTAGTAGTAGTAGTAATGATAGTAGCAGTAGCAGTAGCAGCAGCTTTAGTTGTTATTCATCTTCTTGAACAACAATGACATCATCAACACCAAAAACAATTGTGTACTTGATGCCTGCGGACATGGTGTCTGATAGACAAAATAGTACCACTGTCTCTCTTACTCTCTCTCTCTTTCTCTCTCTTTCTCTCTCTATCCCTCTGTCTCTGCCTCTCTCACTCTCTCTTTCAAGTAATCTTCAGATTGTGTTCCATAATGAATTGTTATTGTTCTTATATCTTGAAGGTCTGAACCATATTCAGATATTAAGAAAAATCTTTCTTCTCAGAATTATTTACCAGTATCACCAAAAGTGTTATATCACTTACTCATGACTTTCAATGCCGATTTCTGTATGTTCAGCAGTAAGGTGTGTGGTTTAGCTATGTGGTTTTAGCAATCTTCTTTGCAACCATGTGTTTCTGAATTCAAGTCTGCTGTGCAACACCTTATGAAAATATTTTATTTTCCACTAGAGTCTCAGGTCAACTAATGCTTCATTGCTAGAAATTGGTAAAGCTATGACAAAACCTATAGTGTGTGTGAATGTGTATATATATATATATATATATAAATATATATATATATATAATATATATTATATGAAATCCGTTTTGTCTGTGTGTGTGTCTTCTAGGATCTCGGGCATCCTCCATCCGATTGCGCTCAAATTTGATATGTAGATACTGACGATATCGGGGTGAGTATAAGTCTTGAAAAAGTTACAAAAATCGATTCCAGGTGAGAATGTGATCGATAAAGCCGTGGGAACGTGCATTTGTACGCGCAAGTACATTATCTGTTGCGATCGATGCATGTGCAGTTCGCACAAAAACAGCCGGCTGGCTTGAAATAATGCCACAAAAGGCAGTATATTTAAGAGACCAAAAAAGTAAAATGCAAAAGAGATATGTAACTCTTCAGTTGCATATTTGTGTGAATAAATCGTTTTTCTTTGGAATAGAAAAAAGTCTGTCTTTATTTCTTCTTTTAATGGTGTCTCAAATTTAGGTTAAATCAGTGTTTCTCAAAGGGGAGGCCTATGGGATGGTCAGACAAGTAGGATATCCAGAGGTAATATATTACCTTTGGATATCCTTGGTGCCTACTTTGATTATAATCACCTTATTTTAAATTATATGGATAATACCATACTAAATTCTGGTGCCTTCACCTTAAGTACCATATTCATCTGAATATATATATATATAATATTATATATATATATATATATATATATATATACACATATATATATATTATATATATAATATTTATATATTATATATATATATATATTATCTATATATTATATATTATATATATATTATATATATATATAGCTATATATATATATATAATAGTATATATATATAATATATATATATATATATATATATACAGGTGGTGCATGGCTCAATGATTAGAGTGTTTGGGCTCACAATCATGAAGTAGTGAGTTCAATTCTGAGACCAGTCCAAGTGTTTTGTTCTGCTGGTCTTCCATAAACAACCTTGCCCAGACATGTGCCTTGGAAGGGAACTTTGTAGATGCAATCCCATGATCATTCGTGACCAAAGGATGTTTTACCCTTTTATATGTTCATATCATTCAATGATGAATTGGGTGGGTCAAAAATTTTTTTAAATTTTTGTTGACACTAAAAGCTTTTTTATTTTAAAAAAAAACAAGAAAGCAAAATAAAAATCCCACATGAATATATACACTGTGTGCAGAGCGAATGCTGTTATGGTACATAAGAGGTTTTCAAGATTTTGATTAGGAAATATATTGGTTCAAGATGCACCTCTATCTAGCTGATCAAGTGAGATTAACATTGGCACCAACCTCTGTTATATGACCAAGATGAGCACAGGTATTTCCAAAATATTCCCAAATATTCAAATCAAGTGTTGAAAACCATCTGCATCAACCTGGTCGTGTCAACAAGCTCAATGCTTGAATCCCACATCAACTCAATGTGGCTAACGTCATCAATGGATTTCGATTTGAAATTCATAGCAGAACTATGAATAAATTATCTTTTTTTGAAGAGAATAATGTCAGGGGATGAAAAATAAATCATCTATAAAAATTTGAAGTGCAGACAATCATGGAGGAAGCAGAGCAAATCACCACAAATAACATCCAAAGCAGAACTTCACCTAAAGAAGGTTATGCTTTCGATTTGGTTGGATTGGAAGGTTGTTTGTCTTTTACAAGCTTCTTTTCCTGACCAGGACCATAAATTCAGATGTGTACTGCGACCAGCTGAACAAATTAAATGTAGTGATCCACCAGAAGTGTTCAGCATTTGCTAATCATAAGGACATTATTCTTCATCCCAACTATTCCAGACCAAACCCTTCCTTGAGGACATGGCAGAAATTACTGAGGTTTGGCTGAGAAGTTTTACTGTGCCCTCCATATGGACCCAGTCTTGTGCTTTCAAGTGTCCACCTGTTTCAGTCTCTTCAAAATTCACTGAATCACTAGATGTTCAACTCTGGAGATAATGTAAAAATTCCCCACAAAAATTTTACACCAGTAAAAACAGGAAGTTCTTTGAACATAAAATAACGGATCTGCCCCAAAGATAGCAGAAGATACTGGAACAAAACTGTATATGTATCGTTGATTCAATAAATCACTGTGTGTTTAAAACATCTGTCTTAATTTTTGCTTAAAATTTTAACCAACCCGATATGTCACTAAAGGTAAGCCTTGATGAGAAGAAGGTGAGGGTTGGTGATAGGAATGGTAGCTAACCATAGAAAAATCTGCCTCAACAAATTCCATCTGACCATACAATCATGGAAAAGTGGACACAATTTTACATATATATATAGATATGCGTATGTGAATCTTGTTTTTGTCACCAATCTTGACCCTCCGCAAAATCTCAAACATTATTTATTTTGCTTTGTGGGAGCAACTGTTTTGTCGAGGATGTATCTTATCATGAATTGCTCAAAATATGGATTAGATAAACAGCCGACAACTGATGAAGGGTCGCTCATTGTGTTGCTTGTGTTGTTTTCCATTTGTTTCTTTCATTGCTTGCAAAAAATGCCCTTATTTCATGTCCTCATATTTCGTATTTTTGTTGTTTATGTTTTGTGACGTCCTGTGCCCACATATTTATATGTATATGCGTATACATGTATGTATACATATGTGTATGTATATATGCATGTATATATATATGTGTATGTATATGCATGTATATATATATGTGTATGTATATATGCATGTACCGTTGGCACACAAGAAAACCATCCGAACGTGGCCGTAGCCAGTACCGCATCGACTGGCCTCTGTGACGTGGGCACATAACAAACACCATACGATCGTGGCCGTTCGCCAGCCTCATGGCACCTGTGTCGCGTGGCACATAAAAACACAACCGAAGACCCGGCAAGACTAGTCAGGCCATTAACCGTGGCCCCTACTTGGGACGTAGTCAGTCCTGTGCATACCTCCTCCTTCCTGTGACACTTGTGAAGACCTGTGAAGACCTGTTGAGGCAAGGTGAAAATCAAATCAAATCAAATCAAAATAGATGAACATCAATGGAATTTGTATCTTTGTGTACCAGTGCTGGTGGCACACAAAAGAGAAAACCATCCGAACGTGGCCGTAGCCAGTACCGCATCGACTGGCTTCCGTGCTGTGGGCACGTAACAAACACATCCGATCGTGGCCGTTCGCCGCCTCATCTGGCACTGTGTCGGTGGGGCACATAAAAACACCATCGAAGACCCGGCAAGACTAGTCAGGCCATAACCCGTGGCCCCTACCTGGGACGTAGTCAGTCCACCTGTGCATACCTTCTTTAGTGACACTTGTGAAGACCTGTTGAGGCAAGTGAAAATCAAATCAAAACAAATCAAAATGGATGAACATCAATGGAATTGTATCTTTGTGGTACCAGTGCCGGTGGCACACAAGAAAATCATCCGAACGTGGCCGTAGCCAGTACCGCATAGACTGGCCTCCGTGCTTTGGGGACGTAAACAAACACCATCCGATCGTGGCCATCCGCCAGCCTCATTCTGGCACCTGTGTCGGTGGCACATAAAAACACCATCGAGCGTGGCCGTCTGCCAGCCTCGTCTGGCACCTGTGTCGGTGGCACATAAAAACACCATCCGAGCGTGGCCGTTCGCCAGCCTCGTCTGGCACCTGTGTCGGTGGCAAACATAAAATCACCACTACACTCTCGGAGTGGTTGGCGTTAGGAAGGGCATCCAGCTGTAGAAACACTGCCAGATCTGACGCCTGGTGCAGCCTTCGGGCTCCCCAGACCCTAGTTGAACCGTCCAACCCATGCTAGCATGGAAAACGGACGCTAAATGATGATGATGATGATGATGATGATGATATATATATATTATTTATATATTATTATTATTGCACGCCACATATCCTTTACCAAGTAAGTTATATCTATATATGTGTGTGTATATGTAAAATATACATATATATATAGATATATATATATATATATATATATATATACAGACATACATACACACAAACACACTTGAATTTATATTCATGTATGTGTATATATAAGTATATACTTATGTGCTGATATATTCCTAAGGGTGGCGAGCTGGGCAGAAACGTTAGTGGCAGGGCGAAATGCGTAGCCGTATTTGTTGCATTACGGTTTGAGTTCAAATTCCGCCGAGGTCGACTTTGCTTTAATCCTTTCGGGGTCGATAAATAAAGTACCAGTTTCGCACTGGGGTCGATATAATCGACTTAATCGTTGTATGTCCTTGTTTGTCCTTCTATGTTTAGCCCCTTGTGGGTAGAAAAGAAATAGATATATTCCTATCTATGTATATATATATAGTTTGTTAGTTATATATATATATATATATATATTATATATATATATATATATATACATATATACATATATATATACATATGTGTATATATAAATATATAAACAAACGACAATATGTTTTTACATTCCGTATATGTTACATCGTTTGTTTTTGCATTTTTTCATATATCACGTAATAGAACATAACACACACCAAATTCATATATATACATATATATTCATATATATATATTAATCAAAGTGTACAGTATTATATATTGCTTACATACATATATGTATGTATGTGTACATGTATGCATGTGTGTGTGTGTGTGTGTTTGTGTGTGTATGTGTGCGTGTGTGCATGTATGTGTGTTTATTAATGTTTATCAGCCAGAATATATTACAGAAAAGGAAACTCGGAGAAATTAATTGATTAGAAATTTCAAAAGGACTGCACAGTTCCAAACTGGATGACCTGTTCAACTGAGCTTAATCATCATGGCAGTAGCGAGAGAAGGAACTCATTTCTCATTCCCCAGGAATCTCTGTTAAAGAATGTACACTGCATTTCCACTTCCATACACTGCAACCAGGTCTTTTTTTTTAACCAAAATTTTGTTCCATGTTTTGTTTGTTTGTTCTTTTGTTTGGTTGTTTGGTTGTTATGGTAATAGCACTGATAGCTGATGACATGGTGATGGTAGTGTATGTAGGTTACGTATGGACTGGGGGCGCATTTCCAATTAGGTGCATAAAGTTTCTACTGTGAGATTCTTTGCTTTTGAGTTCACTTAATAATTTTCAGAGAAATAACCTTATATATATATATATATGTATACACACATATATACATATATATAACTTTATCTCTATATATAAATATATATATATAATTGACTTTTGTTGTTTTTCTGTTATTTTGTTAGTGCTCAAGAAATTGCCTATATATATTAAAGTTCTACTTATATCTATATATATATCTATATATATACTTATATATATATATATATTATATATACTTATATCTATATATATATATATATATACACTTATATATATATATTATATATATATATATATATATATATATATATATGTATATATAATACATATACATACATATATATATAACTTTATATATATAAAGTTATATATATTATGGCAGTATATATATATAATATATATATAGGCAAATTCTAGAGCACAAACAAAATAATGGAAAAACAACAAAAGTCAATTGGATATACACAGTGAATATATTAGACTGACACTCAGGAAAGTTTCTGATGGAAAAATAGGAGTAAAAATACATGCATACATATATACATATGTACGGATGTATGTACATACATACATACATACATATATATAAATATATAATATATATATATATGTATTGACATACATATATACATATATATATATATATATATATATAAAACGATGATGATGATGATATTTGTATATAAATACTTATGTGTATATACATACTTATAAATAAATATATGTGAGTGGTGTGTATACATATATATACAAATATATATATGCATATATATATACATATATATGTGTGTCTATACATATATATATATATATTATATATATATATATATATATTATATACAATATAATACATATATATATGTATGTAGATGGATAGATAGATAGATAGATGGATAGATAGATAGATAGATGGATAGATAGATAGATAGATAGATAGATAGATAGATAGATAGATAGATAGATAGCGGATAGATAGATGCTCATATTGCAGTAATTGGTTTGAAGATGAAGAAAAAATTTAATGTAAAATTTCATCTGTGATTTTATTTCTTTTAATGAGACTATACACTTGAGAAAGAACCAGTTAATATTGCTGAATCCACCACCATCATCATCATCATCATCATCATAATCATGATCATCACCATCATCGTCGTCATCATCATCATTGTTGTCGTTATTTTCATTATTGCTATTATTATCAATATTATTATTATTATTATTATTATTATTATTATTATTATTATTATTATTATTATTATTATTGTTATTATTATTATTATTGTCATTATTATTGTTGTTGTTGTTGTTGTTGTTATTATTGTTATTATTATTATTATTGTCATTATTATTGTTGTGTTGTTGTCATCGTTATTGTTATTATTATTGTTATTATTATTATTATTGTCATTATTATTGTTGTTGTTGTTGTTGTTGTTGTTATTATTATTATTATTATTTTTATTATTATTATTATTATTGATGCTCACTGTGAGGTCATGTGGCACAAAGCTCTGCTCACTTAAAGATATTTACTTCCAAGAATTAAAATAAGACTAAACTTAGATTTTTTTTTTAATGTTCTTTTTTTTTTTAGTTCTTCTTAGCAACAAAGGTCTCAGAAGATTTCAATGTTTAACCCATTAACCTAAGGTAAAAAAGAAAAAAGACACAAGATTCATCACAATCCAGTTTTATTCTTATAATGTTTTGCAAATATTCATCTTAGTTCGTTTATATATTAATGGTTTATTTACAGCCCCACTTAGTGTAACAGGAGATGCATGCCATAAACCAGTAGTGGGTAAAACTCACCCCTATTTTTGGAAAACACAAAAAAATGAAAAAACCAAGTTGAAATAAATAGCAATGAGAAAATTAGGTAGTTTTATTTTTTACTCTGTAAAGGCGTGGCTGTGTGGTAAGAAGTGTACTTCCCAACCACATGGTTCTGAGTTCAGTCTCATTGCAGGGTACCATGGGCAAGTGTTTTTCTTCTATAGCCCTGGGGCCAACCAAAGCCTTGTGAGTGTATTTGGTTGACAGAAATTGGGCAAAGCCCATAGCGTGCACTTGTGTGTGTGTGTGTGTGTGTGTGTGTGAGTGTGTCTGTGAGGGGGGTGTATGTCTTTGTGTCTACGTTTGTCCCCACCACCACCACCACCACCACACTTGACAACCAGTGCTGGTTTGTTTACATTCCCATAATTTAGTGGTTCTGCACAAAGAGTAAGTACCAGGCTTTAAAATATAATAATTACTGGGGTCGATTCATTTAATCAAAATGTTCTTCAAGGTGGGACTCCAGCATGGCCACAGTCTAAGGACTGAAACATGCAAAAGATACATAAAAGATAAATGGAAACAATTCCCAAGAAACAGTGGCTAAATCTCCCTCAAGTCACATCCCATCCAGTGATAGATATATGGTGACTTTTTCCACATGGTGTGCTACAGTGCTGGACTGAAGTACTCTCTTCTGAGTACTTCTGTATTTCTACCACAAGGTCCAGTCCTGGTTGTACTGTGATAGCTTGTGTGTCTCAAAGAACTTGGAAATTATGCCAGTGAAGTGCAAGCTCCTAGTATGTAGGATCTCTCATGCTGAACAGGCCAATGGTCAGAAGCGAGATTAATATGGACCACCACTTGCCAGAAGTAAGCATGGGTTTGTTCCAATGCCCCTACTTAGAAAAACAGCAAAGTTACAGAAGCATTGATGACAATTGAAGATGTGGAATAGTAAGGCCTATCCTCGGATAAAGATATGATCTTTCAAAGGAAGTGAAAGGGAGGATGTCCTAAAAATAACTGGAAGTGAGATACTGTGGCAGAGATGATATAGCTGGGATGTAACAAGAGAGAAGCAGAAAGAACAGCCTAGAGTCAAAAACAGTCAAGAAAAACTGTTGATGGTCTATGCTCCTTAGGGAACTCCTGTCAAACTATCCAACCCATGCCAGCATGGAAAATAGACGTTAAATTATGATAACGATGATGTAATATGGTTGTGTGTGTGTGTGTATTATATAACTACTGGTGCTATGTAAATAGCACCCAGTACACTTCGTTAGCATCAGGAAGAGCATCCAGCTGTTGAAACCATGCCAAGACAAACAGTAGAGCTTGGAGCAGTCTACTTATTTGCCAACTCCTGTAAAACTTTCCAATGCATGCCAGCATTCAAAATAGATGTTAAATTAACCTTAAGTAAAGTACATAACAACAGCATTTAATATTATAAATACAGTATTAAATACTATAATACAATATTAGATATAATGTGATGACCTAACTTTTGTTGCTAAGGTTCACTGATAAATTTCATTCTGTTACATATCTCTTTACTCTTTTACTTGTTTCAGTCATTTGACTGCAGCCATGCTGGAGCACCGCCTTTAATCGAGCAACTCGACCCCGGGACTTATTCTTTTGTAAGCCCAGTACTTATTCTATCGGTCTCTTTTGCCGAACCGCTAAGTAACGGGGACATAAACACACCAGCATCGGTTGTCAAGCAACGCTAGGGGGACAAACACAGACACACTTAAGCATTTAAACTGGCCATATCCAGCCCAAATACTTTACCTGTTTTGTGTTCAAACCAGCTAGATCTGGCCTCTCACACCTGCCCTTCGTTGTCTTTCTAAAACTAAACCATTACATCATTGTGAATTCCAAAGCTATGAGATAATACAGGATTAATTCAAAACAATGTGAATAAATAAGTATTAAAATCGATAAAGGAGCTTTAACACTTAAGAGTTGATGGTTTTTACATTTGAATGTTTATGATTTGAAATTTTGTAGTATTAGCATTACATCACTTTCATGCATCCATATTTTTACTTCGTGGTTGAACATTGAATATTTATTTTCATACTTTGCATATTCTTTTATTCTTTTATTCTTTTATTCTCTTACTTGCTTCAGTCATTTGACTGTAGCCATGCGGGAGCACTAACTTTAGTCAAACAAATCAACCCAATTTTTTGTAAGCCTAGTACTTATTCTATCAGCCTTTTTTGCTGAACCGCTAGGTTACAGGGATGTAAACACACAAGCATACACACACACACACCACACACACACATATATATACAATGGGCTTCTTTCAGTTTCTTATTTCTTTTTTGCCCACAAGGGGCTAAACATAGAGGGGACAAACAAGGACAAAGGGATTAAGTCGATTACATCGACCCCAGTGTATAACTGGTACTTAATTTATTGACCCTGAAAGAATGAAAGGCAAAGTTGACCTCAGTGGAATTTGAACTCAGAATGTAAAAGCAGACGAAATACCGCTAAGCATTTTGCCCGGCATGCTAACGTTACTGCCAGCTCACAGCCTTTCAGTTTCTGTCTACCAAATCCACTTACATGGCTTTGGTCAGCCTAAGGCTATAATAGAAGACATTTGCCCAAGGTGCCATGCAGTTGGACTGAACCTGGGACCATGTAGTTGGTAAGCAAGCTACTGACCACACAGCCACTCCTGTGGCTATATATATATATATATGATGGGCTTCTTTCAGTTTCTGTCTACCAAATCCACTCACAAGGCTTTGGTCAGCCCAACGCTGTAGTGGAAGACAGTTGTGCAAGGTGCCATGCAGTGGGACAGAACCCACAACCATGTGGCCAGAAAGAAGGCTTCCTCCCACACCGCCATGCCTACACCTATATGTCCATAATATAATCTTTCGTGTTTCAAACTGCAATAGTTTGAGTAATTACTTTCAAACAATAGAATGCATAACCAACCACACACACACACCAACAATATGCAAATAGAATTAACAATTGTCAGTGGATGTATGCACTACACACATGGTGGCTCAAAGCTGCAGGTAATGAAACGTATACATTAGTTATTAGATGTCTCGGGGTTACTTCCTTCAGTATATTTGTTTTCACAATTTCATTGTTGTATCTATTTGCTTTTATATTTGAGCGTAATGCAACACTCCAAATTTCTAATTAGAATTACATTGGTTATTGTAATCAGACTGTTTTCATAGATAGCTCTAAAATTGCTTGAGAATAAAACAGAATGAGATATATTTTCTTGTACAGAATTAATAAATTAACTCCTTCGTGTGTATTGGTATTCAGAATGTGACTATATCTATATCTGTCACATATTCACCCTTCTCTCCCTCTCTCTCTCTTTCTCTCTCTGTTTCTTTCTTTCTCTCTTGACTTGTTCCATCCAAGAGGTTGCTTAACCCAATACTTACCTCCCCTTGTTAATAGCTTTATCCACTTTGTGTTTCTAAACTCTTATGATGTACACATTGATGTACACACATACACACAAAGACGTGTCACCATTATTGTTTAACATCCATTTTCCATGCTGGCATGGGTTGGATAATTTGACAGATGGCAAATCAGTAGACTGCTCCAAGGTTCACTGTCTGCTT
>NC_043011.1:35549920-35572420 GCF_006345805.1 Octopus sinensis | reverse complement strand
GTTTTTGCTCAATAAAAACTCACAACGCCCAGTCTGGAAATTGAAACCGCAATCCTATGACCACAAGTCCACTACCCTAACCACTGGGCCATTGTGCCTCCACACAATAGGTGAACTAACATCATCACCATCATTCTCATCGTTTTAGTAACATGCACTTATCCATGTTTGCATAGATTGAATGCAATTTGTTGAGGCAGATTCTTTTTCTTTCTTTTTGCAGCTGGATGTTGTTCCTGTCATTAACCTTCTTCTCTTTCCAAGTAATGTTTCCCAGGACCAGACATGTTTTCATGGAAGATTGGAAATAAAGGTCACTACTTGTATGATGAGGAGGTCAGATAGGGATGTACTTATACACAGATACATGCACACACACATACATTATGCATATATATATATATAGTTAATCCAAACATGAAAACACAAAGAGAAAACACAACAACGCAAGGACGTGAAACAAGTACAGTATTATTGGACGCTCAGGAAAGAAGGAAAGAAGGAGAGTTTAACGTTTCGAGCAGAGCTCTTCGTCAGAAACATAGGAAAAGGAAATATCCAAAGAAGGGAAGACGGAGGAAAAAAAATCGCCAACGATACACACGTGGTCACATATATATACATATATATATATATATATATATATATAATGTGTTGTGAATTTATGGAAAGAAATTCCATAAAACTCAACAATTTTGTTAAAAATGGAGGAGAGAAGATGTTAAAATATATAAGAGAATTTTAATTTATGCAGACGATCGTTTCATATAGATATAAACATCATGCAAATTCATGTTTGAATTAAATTAATTAAATTAATTATGATGGTGCTTTTTCCAGTGTTGGTAGCACATACAAAGCACCATCCAAATGTGGCCAATGCCAGTGCTACTTTGACTGGCTTCTGCACCGGTGGTACATAAAAAGCACCATCTGATTGTGGTTGATGCCAGCTCCTCTGGTGCCTGTACCAGTGGCACCTAAAAAGCACCCACTACACTTTCGGAGTGGTTGGCATTAGCAAGGGCATCCAGCTGTAGAAACATTGTCAGATCAGATTGGGACCTGGTGCAGCCTCTTGGCTTCCCAAACCCCAGTCGAACCGTCCCACCCATGCCAGCATGGAAAACGGTCTTTAAACGATGATGATGATGATGATGATGTACTCTTCAGCGCAAGAAGTATAAACAAAATTTTTACAAAGAACTTGAGAAAGGAAATATGATGTGAGTCCAGTTAGGAATAACTATAGTTAATACTTAACTGGATTCACATCTCTTTTTCTCATAAGGAAAGAAAATATGAATCTACTAGATTCTCTTCCGCTATTTCCTTTCTCAAGTTCTTTGTAAACATTTTGTTTATGCTTCTTGCACTGAAGAGTACAGTGATATATAATTAATTTAATTTAATTCAACCATGAATTTGCCTGATTTTTATATCTCTGAACAAAACGATTGTCTGCATGAATTAAAATTCTCTTATATATTTAAACATCTTCTCTTATCCATTTTTAACAAAATTGTTGAGTTTTATGGAATTTCTTTCCATAAATTCACAACATATCATATACAATTATTATTTTCATATTCGCAAATTTACACCAGTAAACTACCAGCAAAATATGAAGAATTGGTTTTAGAAATCTTTTTTGGAAACCTCCAAGTTAAAGAAAGAATCTAATTCAACCTTTTTACATACATATACATATACATATACACACATATATTATATATATATATATATATATATATATATATATATATATATATATATATATATATATATATATATATAGGATAGATAGATAGATAGATAGATAGATAGATAGATAGATAGATAGATAGATATCTTTTCTCCTTTTTTTTTATATGTTTCAGCATGTAGACTACGGCCATGCTGGTGCTTCACCTTGAAGAACTTTTAGGCAATTGAATAAACCGAGTTACTTATTTTAAAATTAAGCCTGGTACTTATTCAATCAGTCTCTTTTTGCCAGACTGTTAAGTTACACAGACATAAACAAACCAACATTGATTGTCAAGAGTGGTGGTGGTGGAAATAGCTAGGGCCAATAGGGGATAGCTAACAGGAGACTTTCATGCCACTCATGGCTAAAAGTTTTGCTGACATCTAGACTAAGAACAGTGTTTAAATCACACTTCTCTAAACCAAGGCCC
Organism: Octopus sinensis; assembly: GCF_006345805.1. Lineage (NCBI taxonomy): Eukaryota > Metazoa > Mollusca > Cephalopoda > Octopoda > Octopodidae > Octopus > Octopus sinensis. The sequence goes on along the minus strand of NC_043011.1, from coordinate 35,570,240 downwards.
TCTGGCAGATAACATCCAATTTTGAATTTCTAGGTATTAATAAAACCTTTATACATGTCTGGCAAATAAATTTCCTATCAAAAGTATCTTCTTTTGGATCTAGCCATTTCCCACCTCTTTGACTAATAGCTTCCTCTCATATCACACTATCACAACATATGATGTTAATGAAGATCTTTCTGTCCACTTTTCAACCACATATCTGTCTGTAAAACTCTGCTGTCTTTCATTAGCTTTTCTCCTTTCAGTTTTTGATTTTGAGACATTGAATTTTTCTCTTCCCTTTTGCAAGTTTACTGCATGCTTTTCATCAGTTTTACCAATTAGTGTAAATCTTGCTAACACAGACCAATAGCAGCCTCTGCGCAATTTGCTTGATCACACAAACACAAATATACATACATACATACATATCCAAAGTTAGGGAGTGGAGTAGTGGACTAATTTTTTACACCTTGATCCTTGGATCTTACCATTACATACTACTACATACCTACATAAAAAAAAAAAATATATATATATATATATATATAATTAAGGGCATAGAAAGAAATTTTTCTAGCCTATGTGCTGAAAATAGACACTAAGTCATCTCGCCACTTAAAAAGTCACAAATTTATGCAAATGTTGAAATCAAAGCAACAATTTAATGGAAATTAATAACAATATAGATAGCCCTGGATTAGCTAATTTCTGGATTTGCCCAATGGCTTTTCTTTATTCAGCAGGGTACACATACAGGAAGTAAATGAGATTTTTATACATACTCATTTATTTCCTGTATGTATGCCTTGCTGAAGAAGGAAAAGCCATTGGGCAAATCCAGAAATTAGCTAACCCAGGGCTATCTATATTGTTATCAATTTTCATTAAACTGTTGCTTTGATTTCAACATGTGTGTAAATTTTGTGACTTTTTTAAGTGGTGAGACAATTTAGCATCTATTTTCAGCATAAACGCTAGAAAAATTTCTTTCTATACCATTAATTATAATTATATATATAATTTCACCTTAATCAGTCTTTTTTTAAATGCTGGCCACTGATAAAATTTTTTGAAAAATGTTATCCTTTGTTATATACATATACATATATATGTATATATTATATATATAATATAATATATATATATATATATATACATATGTGTGTGTGTGTGTGTGTGTGTGAGTGTGTGTGTGTGTGTGTATTTATATATATACATATATCTAATTAATAAAATAATTGAATGTATGCCGAGAGATTGTCTGATAACGTTTGCCTTCAGATGGTTGATTTCTGTAGTTATTATCAGTGTGTTTTGGCAATTTAAATAAGAGATTTGTCTGTTATTTCCCACAGGTAGACATACTTAGAATGTCTTTTGATTAATCGTTCAGTTATTTAATGCTTTTTTGAGGCCTGCAATCGCCTATATTATTGATTCTGTTATTGTCATTTTTAAATTGTTACACTAGATATCTTCACAAATTATTTTTTCATGAATTATTTGCTTCATATTGAAACTATATAGCTTTACTCTAACATTCAAATTTAATATGCCATGGAATGCAGCACAGAATTTTGTCAATGAACAGGTCACAGTCTCAAAGCGACGAAAATATTTTGGCAAATTATTTTAAATGTTGAAGTAAATCTAATGGTTTTTGTGTGTTTTTAAATGGCTTATAAACACCTTCCACGCTGCAATTGTTTTCGTTCCATAGCAAGTACATCTCTCTCTATCTCTCTCTCTCTCTCTCTCTCTCCCTATATATATATATATATATATATATATATATATATATATGGCAGGCTTCCATCTCTCAGTTTCACAAGCTATTGGTTGGCCGAGAGATATAGTAGAAGACACTTGCCCAAGGTGTCTGACAGTAGGACTGAACCCATAATGACATGGTCGCAAAGTGAGCTTCTTAACCACGCAGCTATGTCTACACTACTTCCTCTCTCTCTCTCTCTCTCTCCTCTCTCTCTCTCTCTCTCTCTCTCCCTCTCTCTATTCACCGTTTCTTTTTGCTTCTCTAACTTACCTACCCCCTATCTGTCTATCTATCTCTCTCTGTCTCTCCATTATTTTCTCTCACTCCGTCTCCCTCTCCCATCACCTATCTCCCCCTCCTCTCACCCCCTCTCTCTCTCTCACTGCTTCTATATATTTCTCCATCTTTTTCTCTTCTGTCTCAACAAAGCAGAAATGGGAAGGTGAAGAAATTACTCATTCCTTCAAGAATGGCCACCTGTAGCACAAAGACAATTGTGGAAAACAAAAGACGAAGACAAAATTTTAAAAAAAGTAACAAAAATAGAAAATAAAAAAAATAAAATAAAGTAAAATAAAATAAAATAAAATATTAATGCTAAAAGGACAGACTGTGTAATCCTTTTATTTCATATTAGAATTCAATATCATATTTATTTTAAAATTGCAAGAATTGGTCAGTCAACCAACAGAAAAACCAAATCACTATTAAAATGTCACAGGAAGTCTGAGATTCTGCAAATTTAACCCTTGGTAGCACGGATGATTCTCAACAAGGGTAGATTGTTTTAAATCAAGCATAAAGGTTTTGATTGCTCGACAGTGGAAGTTTGGTGAATTTCTCGATTCCATATAGTTCTGGATGGGTGGATTGAAGTTCTGCAGAAAGAACAGAGTCAACATTGCATTGGTATGAAAAGGTTAATGGAATAAGGTGTAAAATTGAATGATGGAATCAGTTAAAGATTTATGCTAGATTGGATTACACAGCTGCATTCTTTCATTTCTTCTCCTCTGTTAAGAATTCTCTGTTCACATCATTAGATTTTTACCTCATCTCACAGCACACCATCAATAAAAACATGCTATTTCTCACGAATGAAGAACGGTGCCTCTATGTGATCGTCTATCTTACTAGAAATAGCAGCAAAATCTCCTTCAAACATGCTATTTCCCATGAATGATGAATGAAGCCTCTACATAGTTGTGTATCTTACTAGAAATAGCAGCAAAATCTCCTTCAAACATGCCATTTCTCACGAATGAAGAACGAAGCCTCTATGTAATCGTCTATCTTACTAGAAATAGCAGCAAAATCTCCTTCAAACATGCTATTTCTCATGAAGGAAGAATGAAGCAACAAAAGCAGCTACTATGATATTCATAACCTGCAAGGTCTAGTAGCAAAATCTCCCTCAAATCACATCCCAGCATCTTAAACACAGGACACAAGATATTTTAATCCTTGGTATGCTAAAGCAGACAGGATGGTCATGGCTAGAAGGACTTTAGTTATAGGTCTGCACATTACCATAGCTAGAGTATGTGCCACCTGGGGTGGACCTTTAGTTTGCTGCCCCCATGATCCCACAAAAAGTACATATTGCCTACAGCAGACCCTCCCATAAAAAAGACCACTCCCTCTGTTGCCCTTTAGTTATGCTACTGGGTCTGCTCCATTAGGAAGGACATGGGGTCTGTTAAACAACTAGAGCAACCACTATACTATTCTTAACCTGCTAGATATAGCAGCAAAATCTCCCTCAAATAACATCTCAGCATCTTAAACAAAGGATACATGGGATATTTTAATCCTGAGTGTGCCAAAACAGACATGATGGTCATGGCTAGAAGAACTTTGGTTATAGGTCTGCTCAATCAGGATGGACATTGGGGTCTGCTAAACAATAAGAGCATCCACTATAAAATTTTCAACCTGCTAGAAATAGCAACAAAATTTCCCTCAAATCACATCAATGTTTTAAACACATTCGATATTGTAGTCCTAGATATGAGTAAGGTGGTCATGGATTGAATATCTTTAATCATAAGTCAGCTCAGTCTGAGACAACATGGGACTAACTGTCAAACAATAATAACTGCAGCATACAAAAAAAAAACGTTCTTGATTTATCAGAAATACTAGAGAAATCTCCATCAGATCACACCCTACTGCAGGGGTTGGGGAACTTTTTAATCAGTTATCCCAAAATATATTATTTATGCCGACGTTACCCCCTTGATTTGAAAGGAAGAAAATCATTGATTCTTTAAATTCAAAAGGTTTACTGAATCTATATATGTGGAGAATATAATTATAAATATAAATATAAAAAGTATAAAACAAAGAAAAAGAAGAACACAGCTTGAATAACGAACAGAGTCAACAACTATTGAAAAGGTTGCAAGACACAATGAAAATTTTAGGAAAATAAATAAGTAAATGAGTGGAAATTTTACCAGTGAGTGTGTTAAATTATAAGGCACAAAAAGAAAATGACTCTCCCCAGACACAACAGAATATGCTTCAACACACGAACTCACATAAAGAATCTTGCAAACCAAATCAAAAGACAAAAGCAAATCCCAAAATGCACTAAAATAAATTAATATCCCCATTATGAAAAAAAAGGATTTTTCTAGAAATGTTTGCACTTCAGGTTTTGGAGAAATGATGTTGACAAGGTATTAGCAACCAGGTTGTTTGTAGTTCAGAATGATGTGATGTCTCCTAAACACATTCATTACATTGGACAGATGCAGTGTTGCCAGAAGAAAAATTTGTCTTAACAAGGAACACGATTTTTATATAATTTTATTTATGTTTAATGTATCCTCATTACCCACAAGAATTGCAATTTTTCTCCAGTTCACCAACCTCTGCCCTGCTGCCTTATTTAAAGAAAAGTCACGTTAGATAATGTATTACTAAAAAGAAGAAATGGTCTTCAGCTGTCAAAGACAGGTCAATTCGTTCAAAATTGTCCTATGGCTAAGCAACATCTGCCATAACAGCAACAACTTAGAATTGCCAGACTGACATAGCTTCCTCTGTTTGGCAATTTTCTAAATATGTAACATACCAAAATAGAGTCTTAACTTTAAACATAAGCTTTCTAGCTGAGAATTTAAATAATTAATTAATTCTAAGACACCGTCCACATGATAAACAATATTTAAGTTGGCGTCAGCATATTTAACGCAGCACGGAGCATTAAAAAGTGAAAGCAGAATGAAATGTGTGATGAGAAGAATAAAAAAAAAACAAAGAAACAATATTAATCAATGACTAATATCATTTTCTCATGTGTTTTTTTTCCATTTTTTTTCCAGGTTTTGTTTTCATTTTTTTTTTTCTTCATTTCTAGCAAAAACAGGAGACAGAGTTATTTCATATCTTGTAAACAATTTTTTTTTTCCCCAACAAATATATATTTCTATACACTTCGAAAAGTAGTTGGGTATCTATGACTGAAATAAATTATTTTGGTGTGTGTATATTTCTGATGGGGAGGCACGGGTCCAAGTAGTTAAAGCAGTGGACCCGCAGTCGAAGGATTGCAGGTTCAAATCTCAAACCAGGCGATGTGTGTGTTTATGAGCGAAACACCTAAGCTCTATATAGCTCCAGCAGAAGGTAATGGTGAACTTCTGCTGACTCTTTCACTGCAACTTTCTCTCACTCTTTCTTCCTGCATTTTGCAGCTCACCTGTGATGGACCGGCATCCCATCCAGGTGGGGAACCTATATGCCAAGGAAACCGGGAAACCAGCCCTTATGAGCCAGGCATGGCTCAAGAAGGAATAAACAACAACTACATATTTCTGATGATGAAATTTAAAAAGGAAGAAATGTTGTATAGAGTTGTCTTCCATTCCTGCTAAGGAAAATTATAAATTGATATAATATCATTTTCATCATTATCATCATTATCATCATCATCATCATCATCATCATCATTATTTTGGCATCCATTTCTCTATGCTTCGAGAAGTTGAATGGAATTTGTGGAGGTAGATTTTCTACAGCTTGATTCTCTTCCTGTCACCAACCCTGACAGACATGTTTTTGTGGAAGATTGGAAACAAAGGACACCACTTGCATGAAGGTGACACACATTTAAAACTGTCAAAGTAAGGACACGCACGCACACACACACACACACACACACACACATGCACACACACACACACACACACACACACACACATACACACACACAACACACACATACACATACATACATATATATATGATGGGCTTCTTTCAATTTCCATCTACCAAATACACTCACAAGGTTTTGGTTGACCTTGGGTCATAGCAGATGATGCATACCCATGGTGCCACTCAGTGGGACTGAACCTGAAACCATGTACCTGGGAAGCAAACATCTTATCTCATATATACACCTGTGCCTCATCCACCTAATTTTTTTTATTCTTTCTTTTACTCATTTCAGTCATTTGACTGTGGCCATTCTGGAGCACTGCCTTTAGTCAAACAAATTAACCCCCAGGACTTATTCATTGTATGCTTGGTACTTATTCTATCAGTCTCTTTTGCCAAACCACTAAGTTACAGGAACAAAAACACACCAACGCTGGTTGTCAAGCAATGGTGAGGGGACAAACACAGACACAAACACACACATATATATATGTATATATGTATGTATATATATATATATGATGGGCTTCTTTCAGTTTCTGTTTACCAAATCCACTCAAAAGGCTTTGGTCAGCCGAGACTATGGTAAAAGGCACTTATCCAAGAGGGCATACAGTGGGACGGAACCCAGAACCATGTGGTTGGGAAGCAAGCTTCTTTCCACACAGCCATGCCTGTGCCTTTATCATTTTATCATTATTATCATAAAATATATTATTCTTTTTTCTCACATCATATTTCATTCTATTTTAGTTACTGATATTGTTGTTCCTCTGATTGATTTACCCTCGATTAGAGTTGATTGGTCAGCTCTAAGATCTAAAACTGTTTCAACCTTGACTGTTGTTTGTTTTAAATTTGAGGAATCAAAGTGGAACAAACCAATTGCTTTTTCAATCATGTGTAAAAGAAGTTTTGGAGGGCTGACTTAATTTGTTTCCCAGTTCAGCACCACCAGCACCACCACCTAGCTCTTTGGGCAGTGGCAGCTCGTGTATAGGCACTGCAGAATTTCAGCACCCGCTATTATCGATGACATTCAATATAATGAGTCCCTTTTTCTTTAATTCTTTCTTTATACATGTACATTATATAATCCTTAAGCTTAATGTCACTAGCCATCCCCTAGTTTATGAAAAAAATACGAAAATCCTTAAATAAAACTGTGTGCTTCACAGTCCCAGTGATGCAGTGTTTGGCTGTTGTGTGCATGATCACATGTCCAAGATAGGAAGCCTCACGCTAGGGAGAGAGAGCACTGTGGTTCATGCAATGCCGACCCTGGTGTTCTGGTGAAAGATAGTGTTTCTTTTTAACTCCATGTGTGTTGTGCTAAAAAGCGTGTTTATGTTCTTGAATGTAATAAAGTGTAGAATTAGATTATTATCCTGCTTCCAGCTACAATTTTGCTGCCAGGATTTGAAAAATAGAGCAAATTTTTGCCCCCTTATTTTGTGATTTAGGGGGGATTTTTGAAAAATGAGGGGGAATTTGCGGTGGTGTTCAGTGAACAAATTAAGCACACTTACCCAGCTAAAATGTAAACTGATCAAATTTATGTATAAATTTTCATTTTATATGTTTGTTTCCTTTTACACCATACTAAAACATGGGCTAAAAGGTTTCTGAAGCAGCACCCCCAACTAATTTTATCAACAAGCCGCCACTGTCTTTTAGTGCTTTTAACAGAGATCACACTGTTGTTGAGAGAGTTCAAGCCCCAGATCCTGTTAGATGACATCTTCTTTCTTAACTTCCTTCTTACCCACCAGTCTTGGAGGTCCTGGGAAAGATTTTTTAGGCTCTGTTTTACCAGTAGACTAAATGATTAAAAATTATATATTAATTTAAAGAGACGATGAATGTGGTAAAAGAAAAAAATGTACAAATGTTTTCTAGTGTTTTTAAGCATGGTGACGTCTGACAAACTTTCGCTATGTTTCTTAATTATCGTAAATTACATTATTTCCATAAATTGTATTAATTTTGATTAGTATCGTAGAAAGTGGAATTAGAAATGGAAAATTAACATTTACAAATAATCTTTGCATTCTTCGGTACGGTAACAGAAATATTGATTGTAATACCTAAACATTCTTTCATAAGGAAAGGTATTGAATAATATAACATAAACGGCACTGCCCCAGCATGGCCACTGCTTTAGGGCTGGGATGCATAAAACAATAGGACTGGACATATGCCTGCCATAAGAAACACTGACACACAGGTGTAGGAATGGCTGTGTGGTTAAAAACACTTGCTTCTCAACCATGTGTTCAAGGGTTCAGTCCCACTGCATGGACACCTTGGGCAAATGTATTCTATGATAGTCCCAGCCTCATAAGTAGATAGCTGGATCTGGTAGATGGAAACTGAAGGAAACCCTGTCAGATACATAGATACATACACACACACACACATATATATAAATATATATATATATATATATATATATATATATATATATATATATATATATATATATACACACACTTTTTTTTTTTAGAGTTTGCTGCTTAAGATATATAAATACTCACACACACACACACATATATATAAATATATATATATATATATATATATATATATATATATATATATATATATATATATATATATATACACACACTTTTTTTTTTTAGAGTTTGCTGCTTAAGATATATAAATACTCACACACACACACATACTTCATCATCATTGTCATCCTTTAACGTCGGTTTCCATGCTGGCATGGGTTGGATGGTTTGACCAGAGCTAGCAAGCTGGGCAGCTGCACCAGATATAGTCCGATTTGACTTGGTTTCTACAGCTGGGTGCCCTTCCTAATGCCAACCACTTTATAGGGTCTGCTGGGTGCTTTTAACATGGCACCAGCACTCTGTGTGTGTGTGTGTGTGCGTGTGTGTGCGTGTGTGTGTGTGTGTGTGTGTGTGTATGCATGCATGCATGTATGTATGTATGTATGTATGTATGCAGCTCTTGAGCTGAAACTAGTTAAGGAATTACATACATACTCACATACAAGTGTGTGTGTGTACAACAAGCAGCAAACTTTGAAACATGCAAGTAGTAGGGTTGAGTTGTTCAGCTAAAACTTTCCAGGTAGTGCTCCAGCATGGCCACAGTTCAACGACTGAAACAAGTAAGCATTGGAAGATACACACTTAAGATTCGAACTCCTTTTAATCATATGGTTTCTAAGTAAGGACTGACCTAGGGCTAAATTTCTGTTGATATTTTGACATGAATTGCTCTTGGGGAACACTGGAAACCAAACCAGAACAACAAATATCTTTGAATATAATAAACAGCTTCAGATAATCATGTTCAGGATATACAGCTGTTTTATATCTGTTTGGTGAATTTCATTCAAAGGTTAGGAATTACTGTCCCAGGAGGGCAAATTAATCGTAGATTTATCCACTGAAAAATAAAAACATGATGATTGTAACTGAAATGTCTTTGGTTGTAGGTATACACTGTTATCCAGTTAGAGCTGACTTGGGGTTAAATAATCTGAATATCTTACCACATTGTAGTAAACACTGAGTCTGTGAAGGAACCTTTATGTACCTACTCAGTCTTCTAGAAATAGCAGCCAAATCTCCATGAAATTACATTCAAGGGCAAAAAAAACATGTTGTATGGTGAAATTCACATTTAATATGACTGGAAAACATTATTATTCTGATCATGGTTAGAACAAATTTCATCCCAAGTCTGCTCAATCAGAGTTCCTCTGGACCTACACAACAACAATAACTGCCGCTGCTGCTGCTACTACTACTTATTTCTTCTACTATTTCAGCTACTGCTGCTACTGTCTCCGCCATCAAATGTTGGCCAATGAGGTTTTGACTCTGATCAATGCACAGCACATTTGACCAATGTCTTTTACCAATGGCTGCAAGTCAACCAAAGCCTTAAGAATAATATTTGGTAGACAGAAGGATCATTCCTGTTCTTATGTTCTTCACATATATTTCTTCCCTAGTTAAATACTCTATCATCTGACATATGTACAAGAGGGTGCTAAAAAATTCCTAGCTTTGGGTAAAAGAAAATACAAGTGAATCAGTTTCCTTTCTTGTGTTCTTTTCCAACTGGTTTAAGATCAAGCAACTGACAAGCACATTTATGCATTGAGCAGAATATTTGTTGTAGCCCATCTTTTATACCAGGACATGTATATGATAACACCTCCAATCAGTTAAAATCAGAAGCCATGAGCCCCAACAGAAGTTGCTGAAAAAAATAGGTGGGATTGGCTTATGAAAGGAACCCTAAAAAAAGAGACCAAGAGCACTATACTGGCAGCACAAGACCAAGCATTGACCAGGAACTGGAGGGTAAACCTTAGGAATGAATATGTGTTTCCACTGTGCTGCATCTGCAATGGAGTGGATGATATAATTCCCATATCACATACGAATACCCTAGTCTTGTCCAAAACCACTACAAGTTGTGGTGACACCACTAGGTAGTGAAAGTGCTACATTGGAAACTGTGCAAAAAGTGGGAGTAAGAGAGAAGCAAGACATGGTATGAGCACAAACCACAGAGACTGGCAGAGTCGGAAACTAGCAAAATCCTCTGGGATTTCCCAATCCAAAAAGATCAGGTGCTGCAGCATAACAGACTGGACCTAGTAGAGGTGGACAAGGTGCACCACATATGCTATATTGTTAATGCTGCATGCCCCTTTGACCCACAAATAGTCAAGAAGGAAGACGTAAAGATAGATTAGTCCAACCCTCTTAAGTATGAAATAGCCAGGCTATGGAAAACGAAAGTGAAGATAGTGCCAATTATTGTTGAGTTCTTGGGAAGAGTATCAGAGGGCATCAAAGGGAATGTAAAGGAAATTGAAATAGAGTGCCCCATAGAACTGTTACAAAAGGTTTGGCCAGAATAATCAGGAAAGTACTGGATAGCTGAAAAGAATGAATGGCATGATACCGTAGGCTGCAGGTAGTAAGCCTGCTACGCATGAAAGACTCCAAGAGCTCCAACAAAACCTGTGATAAAGAGAAAATAATAATAATAATAATAATAATAATAATAATAATAATAATAATAATAATAGATGTTTAGAAGACACTCGGCAAGAAATGGAAATATAATTGAAGAAAGAAAAGAAAGTAATAATAATAATAATAATGATGATGATAATAATAATAATAATAATAATATATTAATAATAATAATGAAGATGATGATAATAATTATTATAAATTGAAATGAATGTTATAAAATTTAATATATGACAACATCAATTTTAAAGCGAGATTACCAATTTATATAGGATTTCAGGTTTCAAATTTTTTTTTTACCTCTGTTTTCTTTCTACTCATGTTCTGCACATTAAATATTTTTAACATTTTCATTTTCATGTATGCAACAGGGAAACCACAGTAGTAGCAATCACATTCACATTATTATACATAGGACGACACACTTATATTTGCATGTATGCTCGCATTCATGCTCACACAAATCCATACACGTACAGATGTGTTCTATCAAACTAATATATACATATATATATACATACACACATATATATATACACATATATATATATACATATACATATATATTGTATATATATATATATATATTATATATATATATATATATATATATATATCATATACATATATACATATATACATACAAACATATATGTATACATATGTGTATATATATATATATACATATATATACAAACATATACTTATGTATATATAATTATATATATAAATATGCATACACACATATATGTGTGTGTGTGTATGTGTCCACATATATATATATATATATATATGTGCGTGTGTGTGTGTGTGGACACATACACATAATATATATATATATGTATATATATGAGTGTGTGTGTGTGTGTGTGTTCTCTTATTTCAGGTAAAAATACATTAATATGAGATGTAAGAAAAAAAGTTAATATGAAACTAGTTAATGTTAACATGACAACCTCTCACAAATATAAAGAATTAAGTGCTTTGGAACCAAAGGTTATATCCAGTACCGTGTATATTTACAACTTGTTCTTATTCCTCTTTTCCTCTTTAATTCATAATATTTTTTTTTTAAATTCTATTTCTTTTCCTGTTTTGCGTTCGCTTTATTCTTTTTTTCCATTTTCATTTTCATTTTTGCCATTTCATTTCCTTCTCTTTTTTTTTTTATTTTTTTGCTTCAATATAAGAAAATGTTTAGTGTTTCTATGTTTCTCGGATACAGTGGAACTTTTATCAATAGATTTTTATTGAGTTATAATTCTTAGTGAAAGTCATTATCTATAAATGGCTCAAGGGAAACGGTGTTGAACGAAGGACAATTATGAAGGAAATACACATAACCTCATTTTCCTCCTCTTGACGCTCTCTTTTCTATAAAGTGTTTACTGTCTTTCTTAGAACACCATTGACAAAAAGAGATGAAAAAATAACCAGAAGGAGATGACGAAGAAGAATTAAAGCTGTGACGAGCTATTGCTGAAGTCTATGGTCTATCTGGAACAATGACAGTAATAAGGGGACATTAAGTGAGGTCTTTATGCATGACAATGCAGTATTAATGTGAGAGACCTGAGACCTAGGGAGCTTTTATGTAAGGTACCAAAGGATTGTTATAAACAACATTAAGAAGGTTGTTATTCAAGGGAGCAAAGTACACCTTTATAGGGGATAGCCAAGAGAGAGGTAAAGGGGAGTAACGAGAAGGATGGTATGTAAAATTATGGGCAAAGGATCCTGTTTGGGCATGTTCAGCCTGCCAAAATTTGCAAGCAAGTTTCTCTCAAATAATATGCTTCTATCTTGAAAAGGGACATATTGGATAATGTAACAAAAAGTTTTTCCCTATGCACCAAGAAAATGTGATGATCATGGTCAGAATGTCTTTAAATATTTCTCTAATTGGTCAGGGATGACCTGACACTAAACAGTAGGGAATAAAAATTTTATACATTATTTACATTTGACGGATATTTGTCCTCATCTTGTTTGTTGTTAACACAACGTTTCTGTTGATATACCCTCCAGCCTTCATCAGGTGTCTTGGGGTAGCAACAACTACCCCCCAAAAATATTATCCACTCCAATTATGAAGAAAAGAGGGGATGAAACCAATAAACTGTCCACAATCTGTCTATCCTATGTGAAAAGCCTCTCCGAAAAGATACAAAAGATATGTGGCCCATATGACATCAGGACAGTATTCAAGAGTAATACAACACTTCGCAAATATCTCCTTCGAGTAAAACCACCAATAGAAGAGAATATGACCAAGAACTGCATGTACTCCATCCCATGCAGCTGTGGTAGGTTATTCAAAGGCGAAACATGCTGCCCCTGAAATTTAAGGCTAGAGGAACATTGTAAATCTGTGACATGAGGAGATATTGATAAATCGGGTATAGCTGATCATGTATGGAAATTTGGAGACCACCTGCCCCTGTGGGATGAAGTTAAGATAATAGACAGAGAACATCACTGGAAAATACGAAAGCTAAAAGAAGCAGCACACATGCTAGGACAGACTGAGTGCAGATATGAATAGCATATGGGAACCGGTATTAAGAAAGGATAGAAAAATACTAAAAGCCCTAAAAATTCACTCCATAATTGCCCACGGGCATATGGCGTGGTGGTAAAGAGCACGGGCTACTAACTCCAAGATTCCGAGTTTGATTCCAGGCAGTGACCTGAATAATAATAATAATACTAATAATAATAACATCGAAAAATAGGTTCAAAATTTCCTCAAGACACTTGATGAAGGCTGGAGGGTATACAAACCAAAACGTTGTGTTAACAAGAAACAAAATGAGGACAAATATCCGTCAAATATAATTAATGTACATAATTCCTCATCTCTTAAATAAAGAACTGTAGTAGGGAATAACTACATGATTACATCGCTTTCATTCAGCTAGAAATTATGGTTTCAAATTTCAGCACAAAACCAGCAATTTTTGAAGGGCAGAGGTAAATTGATTACATCGAACCCAGTGTTCAATTGGTACTTATTTTATCGACCCTGAATCGATGAATATCAAAGTTAACCTCAGTGGAATTTGAACCCATCATTTTGTTACAAATAATAACTGGATTTCCTTTAAATGGTATCTTGCAGCCATAAAAATAAAGCCTCGACTATGTTGTCTCTCTTTTATACAGAATAACAGAATGGTCATGGGTGGAAGTGCAGGACCAAGCCTTAAGGACCTGGAAGATGATAATGCCGGTGGTAGTTGTGTGTGTGGAAGATTATATCCTGGAGACTGAGAATACTACTGAAAGACAACAGAAGAGAACCAGGAAGGATTGAAACAAGGGTTTGGTGGTGGCGGTGGCAGTGGACGTGATGGAGGACGTGGTGGTGGTGGACGTGGTTGCGGTGGTGGTGGACGTGGTTGCGGTGGTGGTGGACGTGGTTTACGGTGGTGGTGGACGTGGTGGTGGTTGTGGTGGAGCTGCTTCTGCTGATGCTGGGTATTGTTAAGGTTGATGTTATTATTGCTGGTGGTATTGGTGGTGGTAATGAGGGTTTTTGTGATGATGATGATGATGATGACGATAAAGACTGTGAATTGCTGGTAAGAGAAATGATAAAGGTCTTAATGGTGATGATGTTGATGATGATGATGATTTTGACAATACTGATTATGATGACGATGATGAGGATGATGATTATGACGATGATAACAACAACGATAACGGTGACAATGTCGACATTGATCATAATGATGATGATGATGATGATGGCAGCTAGGATGATGGTAATTAGGACAACTGAAGATGATGATGATGACAGCTAGGATGATGATAATTAGGACAACTGAAGATGATGATGATGACAGCTAGGATGATGATAATTAGGACAACTGAAGATGATGATGATCATAATGATCATGATGGCAGCTAGGATTATGGTAATTAGGACAACTGAAGATGATGATGATGATCATGATGATGAAGATGATGTTAGTCATGATGATGATAATAATGATCATGCTGACGATGTTTATGATGACAATATGGCAATTGAAGTTGATGACAATCAACATCACATCCATGATGATTATGACAATGGCAATGTCAATGAATCATGATGGTAAAGGCAACTATGACAACGACAACAATGATAAGATGACAGTGATGATGATGATGAAAAGGATGATGATGATGACGATGACGACGACGATGACGATGATGATCAGGATGATCTTGATGACGATCATGACGAGGGTGATGGAAATTTATCATCCCAAATGCTAAACCATTACACATAACACAAAAGTGACGTTGGCTCTAATGTAATTCATAACGCCTTGTTAGCTTGAAGACCAATTTCCAAGATTGTTCTGTGGTGGCAGCATCTCACTTCATGCACTGGCAGCTAATCACTTGTGATTATGCCAACTGATCAATGAGATTAGGCCAACAAATCAACAGTGCTCGGCACGGCATGGCCAATCAAATAATTAAGTTTTGTGCTGTGCTTAATTTTGTTACAACTACATATGGAACAAGACAATTAAGCCACCAGTTGGTTAGTTAGTAAGATAATGTTAGCATATTTTAGTGCAGGGGAGATGGGGTTTTTTTTTTGGTAGTGGTCATTGGTGGCGGTGGGGGGGAGTAACGCATTTCTAAAGAAAGTTACAATGACAAATATGTTTAACAACAACTGTCTGAGTAGAAATAATGTGTTGTTAGGAAAGTAATTGCAGGTTTTTAGCCATTAATTTCAAAGCGATATGTCTCTCAGCATAGCAATGAATTTTATTAATTGAAATGTCATCGTCATCATTGTCGTTGCAGCCGCCGTCGTCATCAATATCATCATCGTCATAATTACCATGATGATGATCTTCATCGTCGTCGTGGTTGTCGTGATTAGGATCCTCATCTTTGTTATCATTGTCATCGTCATCATCATAATCATCATCATCCTTGATACCATCATCATCATCATCCTTGACACCATCATCATCATCATAATCATAATCATTGTTGTTGTCATCATCACCATCATCATCATCATCATCATCCTCATCATCATCATCCTCATTCTCATCATCACTATCATCATCATCATCATCATCATCCTCCTCCTCATTCTCATCATCACTATCATCATCATCATCATCATCACCATCATTCTCAATTCTCATTCTCCTCATCACTTTCATCATCATCATCATCATTCTCATTCTCATCATCACTATCATCATCATCATCATCATCCTCCTCATTCTCATCATCACTATCATCATCATTATCATCATCATCATTCTCATTCTCATCATCACTATCATCATCATCATCATCATCATCATCATCCTCCTCATTCTCATCATCACTATCATCATCATCATCATCATCATCACCATCATTCTCAATTCTCATTCTCCTCATCACTTTCATCATCATCATCATCATTCTCATTCTCATCATCATCATCATCATCATCATCATTCTCATTCTCATCATCACTATCATCATCATCATCATCATCATCATCATCCTCATTCTCATCATCACTATCATCATCATTATCATCATCATCATCATCATCATTCTCATTCTCATCATCACATCATCATCATCATCATCATCATCCTCCTCCTCATTCTCATCATCACTATCATCATCATCATCATCATCATCATCATCATCATTCTCATCATCATCATCACATCATCATCATCATCATTCATCATCATCATCATCCTCATCATCCTCATCATCCTCATCATCATCATCATCATCACAATCACCATCAGCAACACAGCGACAGCAACAGCAACAACAACCACCACCAGCACCACCACTGCTGTAACTACCACCATAATCACAAGGTTTGCTTAATCAAAACCTGATGGTGACATCGACACAGCATCCTTAGAAACATTTTTAGAACTGGTTCATTCTTTTGCCAACAATCATCATTATCATCATCATCGTTGTTGTCCTGATCGTGATCGTCATCTTCGTTATCACTGTCATTACTATAATCATCATCCTTGACACCGTCATCATCACCATTGTCATCATCACTGTCATCATCATCCTCATCATCACAATCATTGTCGTCGTCATCATCATCATCATCATCATTATTTACATGATTGACATCATCATAATCGCTGCCACCATCATCATCATCATCATTATCATCATCTTCATCATCATTATCATCATCACCATCATCATCATAATTTACATGATTGAAATCATCATCATCACCAACACCATCATCATCATCATCATCATCATCATCATCATCATCATCATCATCATCATCATCATCATCATCCTCATCATCATCATCACCATCATCATCATCATCATCATCATCATCATCATCATCGTTGTCCTCATCATCATAATCGGGTTTTTTCTTTTTTCTGGTTGCATAGACTTCTGAAGTTTTTGAATACAAACGGCATTCTGAGCTACAGTTTGGTTATTTGAAGTATTTCACTTGCTAGAAATTTCTCTTTGAGATGCTTGAAAATTTGGTAATTGGTCAGAGCAAGATTTGGTACATAATCTGGATGAGGAAGGAATTTTGTGATGTTTCTGTGGAGTCTTACACTCCATACACTCCAGTGTTATCAAAGAAAAGAACTGTCATCTTTTGATTGACCAATACTGGTGTGTGTGGTAGGGTTAATGCTGCAGATTTTGATCCAATTTGCTGATTCTTCACAATCTTTCCCTTTATATATATACTAGCTGGCACCATGCCATCAAAAATGATGACTAATTGTAGTTTTTTTTTATATATATAAATGAGGTACATAATAATCACTGGTACAAACATTCACATACTTCCCTTGTACACACATACACACATATACTCACACAGAGTTGAAACGCTGTTTGATTTTTCTTTTCAGCATTGACTGTTCACCATCCCACTTCCATTGCACACACACACACACACACACACACACAAACAAACAATCATATGCCTCCCTTTTACATACACACACATATACTCTCACAGAGTTGAAATGCTGTTTGATTTATTTTCACCATAGTATTTCCATCATCCCACTAACACTTTGCCATCACCCTTCCTTCCTATTCATCAATCACCCCATCCTTCCTTATTCATCTATCACCCCTTCTTTTCTCCTTCATCTATTGTGAAGGAGAAAAACACAAGAGTATTATTATAGTAGATTGTTATAAATTTCATCAGAGATGTATGTATATATATATATATACATATACATATATATATATATATATATATATATATACACAAATATATATCTACATTTATATAGTTAGAAATACACAAACATGTGTGTGTGTGTGTGTGTGTGGTGTGTGTGTGTGTGTGTGTGCATGTGAGTGAGTGTGTTTATGTGTGTATATATATAATATGTATATACACACACACAGAAAGATGTGAGCATAAGTGTGGCTGTGTGGTAAGAAGTTTCCATCTCAGCAATATGGTTCCAGATTTGGTCCCCACCTACATTGCACCTTGAGCTGAATAAGGCCTTGCTCAAAAGATCCCTGAATAAGGCTTATGTAAGAATGATGAATAAAACATCCATGTTTCCACAGGTGAATTATTCAAACTCCAAAGAAATCCTCTAAGCACATGGCTATGATGCTTGCAATCAAAGATGCCCATATCATCAGCCACCAAGGCATATGCTCAACTGGTTAAGATCAAACAAATGACCAGCAAATCTGTGGTACTGAGCTGCCAGAGTGGCTATCTAGCCTCCGTGCCGGTGGCACATAAAAGACACCATCCGAGCGTGATCGTTACCAGCATCGCTTTCTGGCACCTGTGCCGGTGGCATGTGTAAAAGTTTCGAGCGAGGTCGTTGCCAGTAACACCTGACTGGCCCGTGCCGGTGGCACGTAAAAGCGCCCACTACACTCTCGGAGTGGTTGGCGTTAGGAAGAGCATCCAGCTGTAGAAACTCTGCCAGATCAAGATTGAAGCCTGGTGCAGCCATCTGGTTCGCCACCCCTCAGTCATTCGTCCAACCCATGCTAGCATAGAAGGCAGACATTAAACGATGATGATGATGATTATTATTATTATTATTATTATTATTATTATTATTATTATTATTATTATTATTATTATTGGCAAGCTGAAAGTATGAATTCTTTGTATTTCATATTCCAGCAAAGTTCAAACCACATCACCATCGATTTTGCCATGCAGTTTTCCCAGGCCAACAAAATACAATACCAATCAACTACTGTGGTCAATGCTATCAACAAACTACCCTGCATGAAAATAACTGACCTTGTGTCTAAATTAGAACCTTGTAATTGTTATTACTGCAACTGTTGGTTTTCTTGTTGCTATTAACAATATTCATAGTATTTAAATCATTATTATTATTATTAACTTTTACTTGACTGTTGAATATTTATTCTGCACTTCATCAATTTCTACAAAATAGATGCTGACATATATGATGCTGTCTTATATAAAATTGTAATCAAGAATACAAATATCTTCGTTGTCATCATAATAAATATTTTTGTCATTACAATACATAAACAATCAAATGACACAATACAATATATATAGACATATATATATATATATATATAATATATATATGTGTGTGTGTGTGTATGTGTGTATACATACATATACATACATATAAAATATATGTACATATATATATATATATATATATATATATATATATATATATGCAATCATATATGTATATATGCATATATTGTTTCTCTCCTGGTTTTTTCTGTGTTCCTTTCTGTAGAAGAGTGTAGGCTTGAAACGTAAAAGACTTTTTGTATTCCTGAGCGTTATACTAATACATCTGTTTGTTTTGTACACTACCTGTCTTCGTCTTTTGTTTTTTTCGTAAACTCTCCCTATATATATATTATATATATACATACATATAATCATATATATATATATATATATATAATGGGCTTAAGGCGCGAGCTGGCAGAGACGTTAGCATGCCGGGCGAAATGCTTAGTGGTGTTTCCTCTGTCGTTACGTTCTGAGTTCAAATTCCACCGAGGTCGACTTTGCCTTCCATCCTTTCGGGGTCGATAAATAAAGTACAACTTTCGCACTGGGGTCGATGTAATCGACTTAATCCCTTTGTCTGTCCTTGTTTGCCTCCTCTATGTTTAGCCCCTTGTGGTCAGTAAAGAAATATATATATATAATGGGCTTCTTTCAGTTTCTGACTACCATATCATTCACAAGGTTTTAACCAGCCCAAGTCTATAATGTATATATATATATATATGTACTATCAACATCATCATCATATATATGTCTGTATATGTATGTAGACAGATAGACAAACAGACAGACAGACAGATAGATAGA
>NC_043011.1:35542420-35544920 GCF_006345805.1 Octopus sinensis | reverse complement strand
ATCTCAAAGATGCACCTTGTTCTACCATCCAAATGACTGAAACAAGTAAAAGAGTAAAGAGTAAAAGAGTAAGAGTATCATTGTCAGGATCCAGGGCAAATCCAAGAAGGTCCTTAACTTGCTTATGGCAAACGACTTCCAGGCCAGATTCCAAAAGTGGTAAGAACACTAAAACTAATGTATTGCTGTGAGTATTTTGAAGGAGATGATATTAAAACTTAGGTCAATAAGTTATATTTTATTAAACATAAGTAGTCCAGGAACCTTTTGATGCCACCTCATTCATACATACAACATTTGTCAAGTGTATGCATAACAGGCCAGATATTGTGGTTTAAGACAGTCAAGAAAAAGTATGTACTGTCATAGAGGAGAGCTGTCCTCCCGATGTGAATATCTCTTTGAAAAACAAAGAGAAAGAAGATAACTATAGACAACTGCTTCAAAATCTCCAGCTTCTATATCCAGATTACAAATTTACATTTATACCAACAATAATTGGAGAGCTTGGTTTTTTATAAGTAAATACTTACCTGTGCAAGACTTTTCTCAGGTTTAAAATGTGAAATTGTTTGCATTATCTACATTCTAATGGTAGAGATTTGTATCTTTGTCAGAAACTAGCTCCTTCTTTAGAGGAAGGAGTTAAATGATTAAAAACAGACAAGACATACACTGGACATAAATGTAGATAGAAAAATACAAGAGAAAGAGAACGTCTCTCTCTACTCTTTGCTCTTTTACTTGTTTCAGTCATTTAACTGTGGCCATGCTGGAGCACCACTTATAGTCGCACACATCGAGTCCAGGACTTATTCTTTGGATGCCTAGTACTTATTCTATTGGTCTCTTTTGCCAAACTGCTAAGTTACGGGGACATAAACACACCACCATTGGTTGTCAAGTGATGTTGGGGGGACAAACACAGACACACAAATAAACATATACACACACACACATATATATATACATATATATACATATATACGACGTGCTCCTTTCAGTTTCCATCTACCAAATCCACTCACAAGGCTTTGGTTGGCCCGAGGCTCTAGTAGAAGACACTTGCTCAAGGTGCTATGCAGTTGGACTGAACCTGGAACCATGTGGTTCGTAAGCAAGCTACTTACCACACTGCCACTCCTACGTCTATGGACAATTGATAAGGAGTTTGCAAATCTAGGACCCAAGATACACTTTCAGCTTGATCCTTATTATTATTGGAGCAACAGGATACATACCGGCCCTTCTGGAGCCAAGTATGCCTGAACTTGGAATCTTAGGGAGAGAATGCGAATCCATAATTCATATGCTATGAACGATCACGATATCAGGGACCATAAAATCTACAAGACCGTCTAAAGATTCAAAGAATGGTTAAATCATGATGGTTAAATCATGATATTTTCCTTCACAACCTTACTACCAAGTCGGTGTCTGGTCAAAAATTTACTTTAGATTAAATAAAAAGAAAGAGAAGACAATCATACATACGTACATACTTCAATTGTGTTTCTCTTCATTTATCATTTATTTTCAGGGGGTTAAATATTTTAAGGAGATTGTATAAATGAAGCTGATAAAACTAGTAGGCCTGAATCTTATTAGTAAAATGTTTGAACACTTAAATATTTCATCTATCAAAATTAACTTCCAGTGACAGGCTTAGCTGCCTCGAAACTGACAGATGAATGGGTGAATGTGTTGGTGTGTGTGTGTGTGTTGGTGTGTGTGTGTGTGCACGTGTGTGTGTGTGTGTGTGTGTGTATTGTTGCATAGAAATGTCTCTATGTATGCATCTGATATATGCGCTTGGTGTGTGTACGTATGCAGGTAGATAGATACATACATAGATACATTATACATACATATAATGCGATAGCTAAATATACATATATGTGGGTATACATACATACATAACATACATATATATATATACATATATAATACATATATATATATATATATATACTATATATATATATATATATATATATATATATATATATATATATATACATATATATATATATATACATATATATACACATCGTATATGATATTTATACTTCATACTTATAGAAAAATTATGGTAAAACTCTTTCACCCTAAATGATCATAGCACGAGCAGAAGTAAGCACTTCTTCTTATGTGTCCAGACTAATGACTTTCTTGGTATAAAAAAAGTGTATAAGTCCACCGTGTTTGATAATAAGTTCCCAACCACTTTGTATAGCTTTTAACCTATTAGTAGTCGATGGCTTCTGTAATATAACTATGGAACATTGTATGTATGTATTATATTCTTAGCCAATCACTCGCAAACAAGTATGGTCTGATAGTTGTGTACCGTACTTCTGCAATTATTCTAAGTGCCTATGAATTTACATGTAGGCGTAGGCACCATTTTGGCACTTTGACATTCTGATCCAATGGAACATCAAAACTGTGACAGCTGGAAGGAAAAAAAGGGCTGCACAAACAATTGGTTGGTACAAAC
>NC_043011.1:35514920-35527420 GCF_006345805.1 Octopus sinensis | reverse complement strand
TTACATTAAAGCACACACACACACACACACACATAACCACATACTTAGTTCCTGCCAAATGTTTTGTGGAAGACAATAAAGAGTAGATTTACTATTAAATGATAAATGGTTCTGAGAATTGATTTTTACCATTTTCATTGTGCTTCTTTTTATGATTATTGTTATTGCTATTGTCATTAGACAACAGAATCAATACAATACCATAGAAAATATAGTTGAAATATTCTGCCATGTAGTTTCATGATTTGTGTTCAGACTCCACCAAGGTTGGTTTTGCATTTCAAAATTCTTTGATTTTTACATGTGTAAGAAACCCCAGTGGAATGGGACAAGAGAAATGCAGTCATAATTCCAAGGGCCAGAAAAATTTGGGAGCTCATTGTCTCTAATAAATTAATAAATAATTAACAAAATAACAAAAGAAACAAATAAAACAGTTAAATGATGAACAGGGACAAGAATCACAACTAGAGCAACAACAACGACAGCAGCAACATCAAATGGCCCAGTGGTTAGGGCAGCGGACTCGCGGTCGGAGGATCGCAGTTTCGATTCCCAGACTGGGCGTTGTGTGTGTTTATTAAGCAAAAACACCTAAAGCTCCACGAAGCACTGGCAGGGGGTGGTGGCGACCCCTGTTGTACTCTTTTGCTCCAACTTTCTTTCACTCTTTCTTCCTGTTTCTTGTCCCCAAATTCCTAAGCAACCACTGAGCCTGGATGCGCATTCATCCTTCTGTCGATGCTCTCAGTGTCGGGGGTTGACCTGCTTTCTCTTCAGTGGGACTTACGAATAGCAAAGGACCGCGTTTCGGACTTCTCCCAAAGGACGAAGACCGCTTCACTCAACAGCAACAGCAGCAACATCAATAATATCAGGAAAAGGAGTAATAACCATAACAAGAATAATGTTAGGACAAAAGCAACAAGGGCTACAGCAACAATCTTCAGACCAATATGGCTATGAAGTAATTTTTGGAGAGGAACAAAATTTTTTAAAAAATTGAGTTTTATAGTTTATAGGTGTGGGAGTGGCTATGTGGCAAGTAGCTTGCTTACCAACCACATGGTTCCGGGTTCAGTCCCACTGTGGGGCACCTTCGGCAAATGTCTTCTACTACATCCTTGGGCCGATCAAAGCCTTGTGAGTGGATTTGGTAGATGGAAACTGAAAGAAGTCCATCGTGTATATATGTATGTATATGTGTGTGTGTGTGTGTCTGTTTGTCCCCCCAACATCGCTTGGCAACCAATACTGGTGTGTTTACATCCCCGTAACTTAGTGGTTCGGCAAAAGAAACTGATAGAATAAGTGCTAGGCTCACAAAAAATAAGTCCTGTGGTTGATTTCCTCGACTAAAGGCGGTGCTCCAGCATGGCCACACTCAAATGACTGAAACAAGTAAAAGAATAAAAGAGTAAAAGAGAGAGTTTATTCAATCAATTCGTTGGATTCACAAATGCAATGTAAGGAAAAATGAAGTTTGTATTTTACATTTGGTCTAAGTTTAGTTTATTTTTTTCTTTGCATGCCACAGAGAAAAATAACCATGAATAATTCTCTATCAAAAACTATGGTCTATGTAATGAAAGGCGAACGATAAAGACAAGATGACTGGAATAAGAAAATGGAAAGCAATAAAGACAGTGAAAAATTTACTGAAACTTTCAGTCAATAAAACAGTTATTTCTGCAGTGATTTTATTTTGATTTATTGTATGCAGTTCCTTCAGCTTCTTGGAACTAGTTTCGAAGTGGCTAAATTGTTTTACAAATAATCTTTAATCAGTAAAGGAGGTGCAATGGCCCAGTGGTTAGGGCAGTGGACTTGCGGTCATAGGATCGCGGTTTCGATTCCCAGACCGGGCGTTGTGAGTGTTTATTGAGCGAAAACACCTAAAGCTCCACGAGGCTCCGGCAGGGGATGGTGGGGATCCCTGCTGTACTTTTTCACCACAACTTTCTCTCACTCTTACTTCCTGCTTCTGTTGTACCTGTAGTTCACAGGGCCGGCCTTGTCACACTCTGTGTCGTGCTGAATATCCCCGAGAACTACGTTAAGGGTACACGTGCCTGTGGAGTGCTCGGCCACTTACACGTTAATTTCATGAGCAGGCTGTTCCATTGATTCTGATCAACCGGAACCCTCGTTGTCGTAACCGACGGAGTGCTTCCAAATCCAAATCGGTAAAACAATCAATTCTTCTGTTTGTAAGGTAAATAAATTATGTTCCCCTAAACCCTTTATTATTCAGATTACTCGGTCAAATGTCATGATTACTTATCTATATTGATATGAATTAGTCAGGCATTGCCTTGTAGCTTTGAGATTTCAAGGATGTTATTGTTTATTTTTAGGATGACATTGTAGAGGAGGTGTGAGAGGCTGGATCTACACATTTCGAACATGAAACAACTAGAATATTTGGACCCGAAATTGCCAGTCTAAAAGCTTAGGGTTAGATATTTGTCTAAATCAGTGCTTTTCAAACTTTTTGCTGGAGCGGAACCCCAAGGAAACATTCCACTGGCTCGAGGAACCCCTGTGCAATAATTTAATAGTCTTATGCACACATATCTGCACAAAAGAATTAAAAATTACTGCCGATTTTAGCATTTTTGTAACTTCTTGCAGAACCCCCAGACTGTACTGGCGGAACACTAAGGTTCCGCGGAACACTAAGGTTCCGCGGAACCCTGGTTGAAAACCACTGGTCTAAATGCTTAGGGTTAAATATTTGTTGATACACAGCAATTCGGAATTTCTTTTTAAAAAATCATGAAAATATTCTTTATTGTAAAAAGAAATTATTCACTGAAACTGATCATTTACCACATTGTTTATGTACCTGGAAGTTTCAGGTAATATTTTGTCTTGGAGAAACATCTCAGTCTTATTATGTAAAAAAAAAAAAAGACACAGCTTCTCTCAGAAAGCCAAACAGATAGCCAAACACAGTATTTTGATTCAATTTGGTCACCGCAGTAACAAATACTCCAGACATTCTGAGTTAGACCATAAAATACTTGTTCTGATGTAGAAATGAGTAAACAAAACATTTATTGATTCATTCAAAAGTTACCAAGGCTTGAATTATAGAAACTTAGACTAATATATAGGCACAAGAGTGAGTGTGTGGTAAGAAGCTTGCTTACCAACCACATGGTTCTGGGTTCAGTCACACTGCGTGGCACCTTGGGCAAGTGTCTTCTACTATAGCCTTGGGCCAACCAAAGCCTTGTGAGTGGATTTGGTTGACAGAAACTGAAAGACCATCATATATATATATTATATATATATATATATATATAATATATATATATATATATATATATATTATATATATATTGAGACCCCCTTCGGTCATGACTGACCATGGGATTGCACCTAGAAAGTTACCCTCCCAGGCACAAGTCGGGCAAAGGTTGTTTATAGAAGACCAACAGTCACCCACGCATACCGGCCTCCCCTTTCCACACCACTAGTGTTACCCAAGGAAGGCAACAGCAGATACAGCTTAGCACCTGTGATGTCGCAACTCATTTCTACAGCTGAGTGAACTGGAGCAACGTGAAATAAAGTGTCTTGCTCAAGAACACAACACGCAGCCCAGTCCAGGATTTGAACGCACAACCTCACGATCATAAGCTCAACACTCTAACCACTGAGTTATATGCCTTCACACACACACACACACACACACACATATATATATATATATATATATATATATTATACATATATAGGCGCAGGAGTGGCTGTGTGGTAAGTAGCTTGTCTACCAACCACATGGTTCCAGGTTCAGTCCCACTGCGTGGCACCTTGGGCAAGTGTCTTCTACTATAGCCTCAGGCTGACCAAAGCCTTGTGAGTGGATTTGGCAGATGGAAACTGAAAGAAGCCCGTCGTATATATGTATAATATATATATAATGCATGTGTGTGTTTGGTGTCTGTGTTTGTCCCCTAGCATCTTGACACCGATGCTGGTGTGTTTATGTCCCCGTTACTTGGCGGTTCGGCAAAAGAGACCGATAGAATAAGTACTGGCCTTACAAAAGAATAAGTCCCGGGGTCGAGTTGCTCGATTAAAGGCGGTGCTCCAGCATGGCCACAGTCAAATGACTGAAACAAGTAAAAGAGTAAAGAGTATATACATATACATATATATGTATATGTTTGTGTGCCTGTGTTTTTCCTCCCACCATCGCTTGACAACCGATGTTGGTATGTTTAAATCCCTGTAACTTAGCAGTTCAGCAAAAGAGAATACTAGAATAAGTACTAGGCTTACAAAGAACAATATACAGACTTGAAGCAACCTTAGCTTAACATAACAATATGTTGTATACACATTTATAACATATCTTCATTAAAGTATTTCATTGAAGCTTTTATATTACTATCAACATCCATTGTCTGCCATGAAAATCATTAGCATTCCTAGACACATACACAAGCCAGCTAGAAACAGAAGTCAAAAGCTCCATCAAATCAGTCAGAAGACACACCATAATGATGATAATAGAACATTGACAAGGAACATTGTTGTATGAGCAAGCCATTTAAGTAAATGTAAATATTGTATGTTATTTAGACTGAATCTACAGAATATGAGATAAAATGTCTTTAAATAAATATTTTTAGTTAGCATTAACTTATCATTTATTAAGCCTTCACTTGAGAATGACAATCTAAATTTCAATAATTTACCCAATTAAAGCTACCTAATACAACATCTATTTTACTAGAAATGAAAATAGACATGAAATTAATAGCGTTCTTATTTCAGAAACTCTTTGTATTTAAACTAAATATATTTTATATTAAAGGTAGCATTTTAAATGAGCAAGCAATTTGAATTTAAAATATTGCCTTCTTGCCCTCAGCTAAGTGACTAGTATTAAACTTGTAATAATATCGACATACAATTCGTTATTGTAATGAAAAAAAGTCAACAAAACAAAGTATGCTATAGAATTTATTAACGATCATTATACAAACAAAACATATGAAGATGTTGAATAATATTTAAATCTGTTAATGATATATAATTCATGTATCATTTAAGCTAGTAGTTTTTTTTTTTTTTGTTTTTTTTAACGCTGGCTGCTTCTTGAAAAGATATTTGATGATCAGACTATTCAACAACTAAATGCGCAACACAAATAATACTGGAAAGTCAATGAGAGTAGTGAAGCTGAATTGAAATTGGTTATTATTTCACTAGTCTGTGACATTGACAGAAGATTTTGAATGGAGTGGGATAAGATTGATTTGGGTGAAAAAACGCCATAAGTTATTTGAGAAATAGAACAGGTCTGTACAAATGAAAAGAAAAAAAAGGAAAAGAAATTATTTTACAAGAACGTGTGTGTGTGTGTATGTGAGTATGTATGTGTATGCATTTATATGCATATATATATTCATATATATATATATATATATATATATTCATATGTATGTGTATATACATATATATATATATATATACATACATGTATATATTGAACATATATGCATGTTTACATATATATGCACACACACATATAAACATATGTTCATATACACTCATATATATATGTGTATATATATATATATATATATTATATATATATATATATATATATATATGTGTGTGTATGTATGTGTGTGTATGTATGTATGTATGTATGTATGTATGTATGTATGTATGTATGTATATGTATACATATATATACATAAGCACAAGCACATAGTCACACATTCACTCATGCACACACACATAGTGGACGTGAGAGAGAGAGAGGGGGAGAGAAAGCTGAATGAGCAAACATTTGTTATATTGAAATATTTTTCCTTCAAATTTCAAGGCTCAGATAAGTGAAAGCAATATCTGTCACCCCAAAACTAATAATTTGGGAATAAAATTAATAAATAGTAAGTAAATATATAAGCAATAAAACCATTCAATAAAGCTACCCCATTCCCCTCATGTTAAATTCGATGTTGACAAGTAGAGTATAACTATCTTATACTTATTATCTTATCACAAAAATCAGCCGTTCCAAACATTGATCATCAACGTTAATATAAAACATGACAGAAATATCTTACATATAATCCTTTCTACTCTAGGCACATGGCCTAAAATTTGGGGGAAGGGGGCCAGTAGATTAGATCAACCCCACTATGCAACTGGTACTTAATTTATCGACCCCAAAAGGATGAAAGGCAAAGTCAACTTCAGCGGAATTTGAACTCAGAATGTAGCGATGGGCAAAATACCGCTAAGCATTTTGCCCAGTGTGCTAACAATTCTGCCAGCTCACCACCTTAGATTAGCTACATAATTATTTCTACTCTAGGCATAAGGCCTTGAAAATTAGTGTTTTGGTAAAAGAGACTGATAGAATAAGTACTAAGCTTACAAAGAATAAGTTCTGGTGGTGCTCCAGCATGGCTGCAGTCAAATGACTGAAACAAATAAAAGAGTAAAACCATAATAATGATTTCAAATTCTGACATAAAGCCAGGAGGGGGTAAGCCAATTACATCAACCCCAGTGCACAACTGGTACTTATTTTATCAACCCCAAAAGGATGAAAGGCAAAGTTGACCACTGTGGAATTTGAACTCAGAATGTAAAGTTGGACAAAATACCACTAAGAATTTCATCCGGTGTGCTAAGGATTCTGCAAGCTCACTGCCTTAATAATAATAATAATAATAATAATAATAATAATAATAATAATAATAATAATAATAATAATAATAATAATAATAATAATAACAATAATGATAATAATAATAGCAGTATTTCATCTGCCATTACATTCTGAGTTCAGATTCCGCCGAGGTCAACTTTGTCTTTCATCCTTTCGGGGTGGATTAAATAAGTACTAGTTAATCACTGGGGTCGATGTAATCGACTTAATCCCTTTGTCTCTCCTTGTTTGTCACCTCTATATTTAGACCCCTGTGAGCAATAAAGAAATAAATAAATAATAATAATAATAATAATAATAATAATAATAATAATAATCCTTTCTGCTAAAGGCAGAAGACCTGAAATTTTGGTGGGAGGGGACAAGCACATCCTCTAAGATACACACGCATACTCATACACACATATACACACACACATACACATACACATACGCACACATACACACATATATATATATGCACGTATATGTGTATGTATTTATGTATGTATGTATGTGTACAACAGGCTTCTTTCAGTTTCCATCCATCAAATCCACTCACAAGTCTTTGGTCAGGCCCAAGCTATGGTAGAAGACACTTGCCCAAGGTGCCATGCAGTGGGACTGAACTTGGAACCAC
The DNA here is from genome assembly GCF_006345805.1 of Octopus sinensis. Taxonomy (NCBI): domain Eukaryota; kingdom Metazoa; phylum Mollusca; class Cephalopoda; order Octopoda; family Octopodidae; genus Octopus; species Octopus sinensis. The sequence goes on along the minus strand of NC_043011.1, from coordinate 35,520,095 downwards.
GTGGTTGGGAAGTAAGCTTTTTACCATGCAGCCATTTTCAAAAATACCTATGCCTCTAGAGGACGTATTATAATTACTATGGGAAAGTAATGACTAGTTCTACATGAGAAGGGGAGATAATCTCAACATTCAAAAATTCTCCAAAATGGACATGCCATTACAGGAAAGGACAGACTTATTGTATGGAGATAAGGAGAGAGTAGTGCAGATATGCTTCTGCCTCAAATGTCGTCATCAGTGTAATAATTGCCTGAACTTATCTCCAGTAGCCAGTGAGTCATGTAGCTAAATCAGAAACCATTATTATTATTATTATTGTTATTATTATTATCATAATCATCATCATCATCATTTAACGTCCGTTTTCCATGCTAGCATGGGTTGGACAGTTCGACTGGGGACAGGGAAGCCAGGAGGCTACACCAGACTCCAATCTGATTTGGCAGTGTTTCTACTGCTGGATGCTCTTCCTAATGTCAACCACTCCATGAGTGTAGTGGGTGCTTATATATATATATATGAAAAATTGAATGAAATTTAATAGTATTTTACAATGTTTAATGGAATTTAAAATTATTTTTATGCATTTGTGTACATTTAAACTAATCAAATATTATTTTACAGAATAATTGAATTAAAATTTCTTTGATTAAAACTCTTTCTAACATGGAATTATCCAAAGAGCATTTGGGGCACATAATGCTTTGTGAGTACAAAAAAGGAAACTCTGCAGCCAAAGCGACTTGAAACATACACTCAGTTTATGGGAAAGAATGCTTGAATGAAAGAACTTGCAGAAGATGGTTTGCAAAATTCAGAAGTGGAGATTTCAGCCTTGAAGATGAAGATCGAACAGGACGTTCAGTTGAGTTTGATGATAAGCTCTTTGAGGCATTACTTGAAGAAAATCCTGCATTATCAGTTGAATAATTGGCAATAAAGCTTAGTTCAAACCATATAACTGTTCATCATCATCTTCAACAACTTAGAAATATTCCTAAACTTGGAAAATGTGTGTCTCATGAATTGTTCGAAAGCAACCGCAAATCCTGAGTTGACATCAGCTCCTCTCTCTATTCTAATGAACTCATTTCACCCTTTTCGGATAGACTTGTGACTGGTGAGGAAAAATGGATCTTCAATCGAAATTAATGTCATAAACAGTGGCTTGGTAAAAGGGAAAAGACTCAACCACAACCAAGAAGGGAACTTCATGGAAAAAAGGTTCTTCCCTCTATCTGGTGGGATTGCAAAGGAATAATTCACTTTGAATTCTTACCACCTAATGCAACAATCAATGTTCAAGTCTACTGTCAGCAATTAGAGCGTTTGAACCAAGCTTTGAAGAGAAAAAGACCCGCTTTAGTGAATCGAAATGGAGTGATGTTTCATCAAGACAATGCGTGACTCCACACTGCAAAGATCAATTCACAGAAGATCAAAGAGCTTGGTTGGGAAAAATTTCTTCATCTACCTTATTCTCCTGACCTTGCTCCTTTAGACAACCATTTGTTTCGTAGTTTACAGAATCATTTGGGGGACCTAACTTTCACAAGCCAGGAGGAGGTCGAAACTGACATTTCAGAGTTCTTTGCTTTGAATCCAGAAGTGTTTTACATTGATGGGATTAAAAAGCATGTACATAGATGAAAGGAAGTCATAGATAATCAGGAAAAGTACATTGATGATTAAATTTCAATAAAATATAACATTTGATTACTTGTTTTTTTATTCAAAATTTGGACAGAACTTATGGGATGACTTGATATATACACACATATACATCAAATACACATGAATATTACATGCACATATACATACTCATACACACAAATACACATATGTATAGTAACATCAATATACATTATACTACATCGAATTTGACTCAAATCATCATGTACATTCACATATATATATACACACACACATACTACTCTCACATTTACACACAAGTGTACAATAGACATATATATACATAAAAACATGCCTGAGTAAATATTATGAGTGCATATTATATATGATATATGATATATATATATATATGTGTGTGCGTGTGTGTGTGTGTATTTATATTATATATATATATATATATATATATATATTCATATATGTACATATATACATATATAGATATATATATATATATATATATATATATATATATATATATATACACATATTTATACATATATACATATATATAAATGTATATATATGTATATATATATACATATATATATATGTATGCATGTACGCATGCATGCATGTGTGTATGTATGTATGTATGCATGCATGTATATACATACATACACACACACACACATATATATATACATATATATATATGATATGTATATATGCAAGTGTTAAATGCACACATACATGTATACAATACTAAATATTTCTCTACATACATGCACTGATAAACAGACACATGTGTGGGGGCATATATATATATATATATAATAGATAGATAGATATATAGATAGATAGATAGATAGATAGATAGTAGATAGATAGATAGATAGATAGATAGATAGATAGATAGATAGATATAGATAGATAAGGTAGGGAATAATAATAAAACACCAGAAAATTTGCTTTCATGATTCAGTGAATAATTTTCATTATGTTCAATCATAATATTAATATCACATGTGTATTTGTTTATTATGAAAATGGTATTCCCACAGAAGTAATTCAGTGTCTGTTGCCTTGGCGACAGAATCTGCTTCCATGGGTAGAATTAGGGACGACATAAGAGAGAGAGCTGAGGCAGTCTCCAAACTGTGCGGTTGAATGAAAGAAGCTGAAATTTCTGTTAATCATTGTGGCAGTAAATTGTTTTTCATTTTTATATGAAGGACATATATCATCATTATCGCCACCACCACCACTACCATCATCATCATCATCACCACCACCACCACCACCACCACCATCATCATCATCATCATCATCATCATCATCATCATCATCATCCTTTAACGTTCGTTTTCCATGTTGGCATGGGTTGGATGGTTTGACCAGAGCTGACAAGCTGGAAAGCTGCACCAATGTTCAGCAAAGGTAATTATCCTTATGTTGTAATGACAACATTTACACATACATATCTATTTATTGCTAAACATATTTCTATGTAATTATCTACTTAATTGTTATAAACATAATAGAGAATAAGGAAACTAAATCACATAACGTTATTAAAAAGATATTCTCTTTACTTCACATGTTGCAAAGATTTAAGTATCACGTAATCTTGGCAAGAATGTTTTTTGATACATTATGATTTTACTTGTACATATTTAGGATATAAACTGTTTAAGATAATATACGGAAATGCACTTTATTGTTGGGTCTACATTTTTATAATCCTTGGCAAAACTTGTGGAAACTTCGATAAAAATTTAATAGGAATTTAATATAACGTTTTTTAATGTTCCTGTCGTTCATTGCTACTTGTCAGCCAATGTTGATTGGTTGATAAGCTCTTACATAGGCTTCCCAACCTTTTATGGTGATATAATTTAGCTATGGATCTAAATTGAAAACCCACGTGAGGTTATACTAATTGAGGCAGAAAGCTTGTACAGCAGATTATTGGAAATCCAACAGAAAGCTGGGTTGCATAGTATTTACCTGGAAATTCGTTCACGAACTGTTTTGAGATCCAAAGATTTACTAAATTTATAAATTTAGATTTAATATATTATTAATGAGTTGGACACAATGTGAGACGACTGTTGTTATTGTTAGGCCTAACTCATCGTAAAGTCAATACCACCATGACCGATATCCAAACTACAGTGGAGAAGGCTAGCCACTGGATTTGGTTAAAAAGAGACGATGAGCAATGGCTAGAGAAATAATGAGCTTTATTTAATAAACAGTTGATCTAGCAAGCGGGGCTTCATATCAGTGAGGGGGTCGCGGTGTGCATTGATGCTGTCGAGAGGTAGACCCCGAAACAGGGTGCATTCTTTACTAATGACGCCATACACTTGCTGGCTTCCGGTATGCGGAGTTCTCGACTGGTAGCACTTGCATGTGCAAGTTGTTTGCAAGACATCATTGACACTATAATACTCAACGTGCAACAGTTACTATTGATCGGCAATATATCCATTTTCGTTTAGTGACCTATATCAAGACGTTATAGTCGTAGCTTTACCACGAAATATGAGAGCCAATAGAACATTGGGTGGCAGCACCCATTCAAGGCCTGCAGCTAATGCCCAGACGGTTGAAAAAGGAATGAGAAAAAATTGCTTAATTTGAACTTTCATATAACTTTAAAATACAGAATGCATGGGAAAATATTAATTTTGCTTAACGTGATATTGTAGCCAGCAATGTAGGAGTTGTTTTTTTATCAAAACTCCTCAATGTGAAATAAATATTCATGATTGCAAGTATGAATATACAAAGTCAAGTCCTTGTGGCTGTGTAACTGTGTGGTAGCTTCTGTGTCTCACTGACCCTGAGAGCTATGTTAATGGAGTGCAAGCTCCTGCTAGAGCCTCCCATGTTGCAGAAGTGAAAGGATGGAGGCCAGATAAATTGGGACCTCATCCCAGGGTTAAAATTAACAGTGAAGTCGCCGTCTCGAGTCATAGCGACTCGTACGGACCAATTTCCTAGTTTCATGGCGCATAAACTCCCCATATGGAAGAGACGCAGGTCTGTCGCAAGATTACACATTTTCGCCAGCTGAGTGGACTGGGGCAACGTGAAATGAAGTGTTTTGCTCAAGAGCACAACGTGTCACCCGGTCCAAGAATCGAAACCACAATCTTACGATCATGAGTCCAACACCCTAACCACTAAGCCACGCGTCTCCACCAGAGGTAAAAATTGATATACGTAGACAAGCAAGTTACAGAAGAATCGATAACAATTCAAAACCAACACAAGACTTGGAGTAAAGACAGCACGAAGCTGAGAAGGATGGAGAAAAGTCGTCGATGGTCTATGCTCCAAGGCGAGAGCTTAAGTGACGTAAGCAGGGTTAAATTTGCAAGAGCCATAGCAAATGTCATTCAATTTTATTTACAGGTAGTAACGTCTAGGAGAGATTCGTATAAATTGTTTTGCATAAAGTGGACGTAAATGATAAATGTCTTTTAAATTAGGAGCAAAAGACGTGCATAAAATGATAATAATTACCACCAAGAC
>NC_043011.1:35494920-35509920 GCF_006345805.1 Octopus sinensis | reverse complement strand
TTACAGGAATTTTTCTCATTTTTTATTTCATCACAGCTTTCGAAATGGTGGGAGGCATCTTTTTATGAAAGAAAGCTTTGAAAATTTTTGTAATTCTTCCTCCGGATCGATTTGGCCAATTTTTTTAACTTAAAAACACTGGGGGAACCCAGTTGGGTAAAAAAAAATTGATATTTTTTATTTTTTATTTTTGAGGAAAAGAGGCAGGATTCAAGAGAGATTTAGCTGTTGTTTCTAGCACATCCCAAAACCACCCTCCGTTTTCATTCTCACATGTTTTGATGTTTTCTCAATATTTTTCTCCCATTAAACACATCCTATGGAATGATGATGTCGAAGTAACACACGCGTGATCTGTTGGTGGAATATAAGCAACAGAAAAAGAGATTGTAATTTAAATTTTTACCCCCATCTCACATGAAGTGAAGCCGAGTGTGCGTGTAAAAAAAATTTCTAATAGAAAAATAAGCTATTAAAATGAATTATCTATTTCTTTACTACCCACAAGGGGCTAAACACAGATGGGACAAACAAGGACAGACAAACGGATTAAGTCGATTACGTCGACCCCAGTGCGTAACTGGTACTTAATTTATCGACCCCGAAAGGATGAGAGGCAAAGTCGACCTCGGCGGAATTTGAACTCAGGACGTAACGGCAGACAAAATACGGCTACGCATTTCGCCCGGCGTGCTAACGTTTCTGCCAGCTCGCCGCCTTAAAATGAATTATCGTTTGCATACCACTGCAGATAAGTGCCAGCAATGACCTTCTCAGGCTCTCCAATATATTAATTTATATACAGAAACAATCGGAAGTAGGGAATGGGATTGCTAAAAAATTATAATTTTTCAAAGTTTTTTATAGCATATAAATGTATTTATGGGGAGAACAATATTGAAAAACATCAATGCATTCGAGAGTGAGAAAAAAAAACGTGCAGGGTTGTCTTGGGATTTGCTGGAAACAACGGTGAAATCTCCGTTAAATCATTCACTTTTTCCTCTGAAAATATCAACAATTTCATTTATATATATATTTTTGTCTTTTTAACGTAAAGTCTCTTCTCATAATTTTGAAGCGCAAAACAATTGGCCAAAATCGATCCGGAGTGGGATGATGAGGCGGAGTGTACAAAAATGCTTAAACTTTTTTTTAATAAAAAGATGTTCCCCACCTACATCATTTCAAAGGCTGTAGTTTTATTAAAAAAATGGAGAAAACCCTCGTCAAAACGTAATAGTTACAACTTACTTGGTCTTCCTGATACGAAACTTCTCTCCCCATTCCCTCAGGAAAATTTTCCCCCAAAAAATTCTTTATAATCGTAATCTATACCGTTTGAAAGGCATTTGTATAAAATTTCACTAAAAGATATTCCTTTCCCTGAAAGTTATGAGGGTAAAATGTCGGATCGTGTGAATTTTCCAAAACTCCTCTGCCTAACCCTTCAAAAAAACTCGTTCCCATAAATCCCTGTATACTTTAAATTCACAGCATCTAAGTGGTATTTGTTGAAAATTTCGTTAAAAACTATCCATTTTTCTGGAAGTTATGAGGTAACAAACTCGGAAAGGTGGGGTGTACACATCTCTGGTTATGCCATTTTTGTTTGTGTGCTTGCTTGTCTGTGCCAGTCTGTAAGTTAATACAGCCAAACCGATGCATGAGGGGAAAATACTCTAAAAGTAAGGGCACCTTTGAAATATGAATACAAACGGAATAAAACAAGTTTCGCTTAAATCAGACCGCGGATTCCTGAGATACGCAGTTTTTGGGTGTACCTTCATAAATAGCCAAAAAGATGCTTAATGGGAAAACGCTCCGAAAGTAACATAACCTGAAATGGGAAAATTGTTTCCATTAATTTTATGTTTACGTTATATAACAATTACTTTTGCATTTTTGTAGAAATGTGCACATATGCCATAAATCAATGTTGTTACTGGTGTTCAAGTTTATCCCGGAAGTTCTATTTCTAGTAGATGCTGTAAAAAAAATCAATAAAACCTTAAACCTGAACTTGTAAGCCAGACCTATGGCGACACGAATGAACTGAAATATTTAACTGAATCATCATAAAATTAACTTTCATTTCAATGCAATGTTGAAATCAGCTTCAATATTTTATAACCTGAACCATCAGTGAAACCAACGGGTCACCGGTAGTCTAGTATATATATATATATATATATAATGACGTAATTTATTCATGTATATATCTATATGAACACATTACGTCACAATATTATTACTGCTTTAATTCTCAGATACACGTCATCGTCATCAGAGTTTATATTGTGACTGTTGACTGGCATACAATCACTTTGAGAGACAGAAAACGGGAGATGAAAAGAGACCAGAAAGAGGATTCTTAATATACTGAAGTGCTAAATGATACCCAGATAGACATATTTTCTTATACACACACACACACATACATATCTATACACACTCACATGTATACATATGTATGTATGTGCATGCATGCATATACATATGCATATCCTTCTATTTACCTAATATCGAGGTCTCAGTCTTTTGTTTCACTTCTTCTTCTTATTATTATTATTAATATTAATATTATTATTATTATTATTATTATTATTATTATTATTATTATTATTATTATTATTATTATTATAGGTTTTGTAAAACAAATGGGAAAAATAGAACCCATTACTTGAATACACACGCACACGTGCACACATGTGTGGGTAGGTAGAGAGATAGGTGGCTATGAGTGTATGTATACGTGAGGGTATGTGCTCTCCATATATTTTGTATGAGTGTGTGTGTTTGTGTGTATGTGTATGGGGTGCATGTATATTTGGCAGTGTGTGTATAATACTTTGTATATTCACTCTTATCAGTTAGTCGGTTTATCTTAGCATTATTATTTTCTATATTAATCTTCCGTGCCTTATTTGCTTATGTCTTTTTTATTAACGTTTTGCCTTATCTCTCGGTGGTGGATATGACTTGGCCAATGCGATTCTCGAATATATGTGTGTGTGTGTGTGGAAGCGTATACGCATGCGTGTGTAAGACACACGCATCTGTGTAAACAATCTGAGGTAAAATGAACTCAATATAATGAATTGTAATGAAATATGTTTTATGCTGAAACTGCACATATCAAAAATGTGCGTTTCACGGTACCGATGCACATACGATAATAGAAATGAAATAAGTTCTGTTTAGAATCGAAATAAACAAATATTTGTTATAAGACCTTTATCATTTTCTGTTTGGTCATTAGATAATGGCTATGTTTGAAGATTTAGGTCAACAAATCGACATTATAGTAAAGATTGTTTGCGAACATAACATGGCAGTCCTGGTTTAGGACTAATGTTGCTGTAATTTAGCCCAAGAAGACCTCGTCTCCTGGGGCTAAATTGTCAAGCGATGGTGGGGGGAGACAAACAATCTATACTACAAAGTACTGTTGCTGAATATCTCACGTTGTGTAATTTAAAGATAGTAATTTTCTAAATTGACCTCAGTACTTATTTTTGATTTTGCTATTTATTTTATCTGTGTTTTCACTGAGCTGCTAAGTTACAGGAATGTAAACAAACCAATACTTATTATTATTATTATTATTATTATCATTATTATTATTATTATTATTATTATTATTATTATTATTATCATTATTATTATTATTGAGTGAGCGAGCAGAGCATGCCATCAAAGTGACACTGGGGTAAAATATATGAAGCCCAGTATACCCATCATGATTACCCGTCTGATAAGGGTACACCAGACACATGCATCACAACCATATGTGTGCGACATGGTGATCTCATATCAAGATAAACAGCACATGACCTTGCAGGTGGGGCCCAGTTAGAATTTTCTTCTGGTCGAGTAACCCATCCCGCTCAACAGGTCCATGAATAACGGTTTTTTAAGGATATTGAAGGAAACACCCATGTTTCCAGAGGTGAATTCCTCTCAACACATAGCTATGATGCTCCCCCACTACTTCTGCTTGTGATCAGAGATGCACATATCGTCAGCCACTAAGAGAAATGCTCAAAAGGTTAAGGTCAAACACCTGACAAGCAAATCTTTGGTATTGAGCAGAATATTTGCTGTAGCCCATCTATTATTATTGTTGTTGTTGTTGTTGTACAGCAACCCAATCAGATAAATTCTGTAATAGGAAAGTAATGTTTCAAATCAGTCCAAAAATGTTTCTATGCTCCTTTGTTGTGGCGATGAAGCTTCTCAAGGGGGAGTTAAGAGCATTTTTATTGACCCTGCAAAAAAAAAAAGCATTTTAGCGGGTGTGCTTGCACCCCTGTTCCTAAGCCAAGGCATTTGTGGTAAGTAATGTGTTAACACATCTGAGGTTAAAATTAAAGGTGCACCCTCAACGTAGTTCTCAGGGAGATTCAGCGTGACAGAGAGTGTGACAAGGCTGGCCCTTTGAAATACAGGTATTCCTCATTTTTGCCTGCTGAGTGGATTGGAGCAACATGAAATAAAGTGTCTTGCTCAAGGACATAACATGTCACTGGGAATTGAACTCATGACCTTACGATTGTGAGCCGAATGCCCTAACCACTATGCCATGTGCCTTCACTAGTAGAATATATATATTCCGTAAAGATTGCTCGTTTAAAGTTAAGTTTTTATAGTTATTTTAATAACTATATCTATATTTTTTATTTGGTATTATTTACAATTTTGATTAACAAAGAAATTTAGTGTCTGGCCTTTGAATGTAATATAAGGTTTACGTGAACCTAAACATTTTATCTTAGTTCACATTTGGTAGTTATTTGCATTTCTAAATCAATGTAATGAAATGTAATATTATTAGTTATTTTTGTGTGTATTAAAAATTCTGTTAGACAAAAACCTACAATAAATATTAATGCTAATTTTATACAATTTTTGTTCTTTGGTCATCAGATTTTTTCTTGAAATGTTGACATTTTTAGAAATTATTTTTTAATGACTATTATGCATCTACGCTTCTTTAACTAACTATACCTAATTAACTTCTGGTTTGGATTTATTAAAACGCAAGTTGAATTAAAAATGAAATTAGATTTGTGATCCTTAAATGTTACATAGGGTCTACGTAAAGCTAAGCATTCAAATCTATGAAAAATGTGTTTGTCATTTCGTGGTTTGTAAATGATTTAGATAAAGTATTAGTACCTATTTTGTATTAATAATATTGTTAGACAAATCTATAATAAAAAGTAACAATAATTTCATACAAATTTTTGTTATGCACAAAATTTTCTTGAAATTTAGAGAGAATTTTAATTATTTATTAAATGACTAGTAAACATGTAAATCATAATTTTCAATCTCACTCTTCTAATTGAGAAAATAAACTTTGATTCGAAAGGTTTCCCCTAGATTTTCATGTGAGTGCTTGTGAGTTCTCATTTTATACAATATACGTGCATACGGATGTATGCATGTGTTTACAAATATATATATATATATATATACATATATATATATATATATATATATATATATATATATGTATGTATGTATATATGTATGTATATTTATATACGTATGTATATATGTATGTATGCACGTTTAATAAATAGACACACATGTACTTTACATATGCGTGTTAATTCATTTAAGAAATGAAGAATTTAACACGCCAGGGCTCAATAATTCAAGATAAATTAAATCAGAAATTCAAATTAAATTAATTTAGTTAGAGCTATGATTAACTTTATGGGAAATGCGGTACGGAATTTAAAGAATTTCAAACATACGGTAGAAAATAGATTTGTCAATATTACCTCTAAATAATACATGCGCGTGTGTGTTTTATTCATACATTCATGCATACATATACATACATATATGCATAAATGTATGTATAAAACACACATGTATATATATATATGTATATATGTACTTATATATATATATATATACACACACACATATATATATATATATATATATATATACTATATATATGTATATATACATGTGTATTTATATATGTATGTGAGTCATACTTATGTATGTATGCATGTATGTATGTATGTATGTATAGATAGATAAATAGATATACCAATATTTGTATTTGAATGATTGTATTGAAATTTATTTATTTCTTCCTTATTTCTTGTACTTTTTCTCCTCTTTATTTTCCTATTTTTCTTCATCTTCTTAACCTTGTAGTTGTTGTTCTTTTTCTTCTTCTTCTTCTTCTCTTCTTCTTCTTCTTCTTCTTCTTCTTCTTCTTTCTTCTTCTTCTTCTTCTTCTGCTGCTGCTTGCTTCTTCTTCTTCTTCTCATTATTATTATTATTATTATTATTATTATTATTATTATTATTATCATTATTATTATTATTATTTCCTCTATGTATCTCAGTCAAGATATACAGATTTGGATATATGCGCATTTACGTGCTGTTTTGAATAGGCAGCCCCAAACCTCAGGTTGTCTTTGAAAAGACAAGTAAATTTTTTTTTTCTTTTTTGTTATTTTGAGCAGAAGTAGGTTTTATTTTATGTCACCATAACTTGCTATTTCTCATCAGTTTATAAAATATTCTAATTTCTTATTTGTGTTCCGTTTTCAATGGTTCCGGTGGCATCTGGTGCAGCGACTTTCTTATTTGAATCGGTCTATTCTAAACAACAACGTGCACTTTGCTAAAACCAATAGTAAGTTTTAAATTGTTCCTTCACTATTTACAAACATATTGTCACTTAACTTTTGATAATATGTGATTTTTTTCTTTTCTTTTCTGTTTTTTTTTTTTTTTTTTTTAACCTTCCTTCTCATTCACTTCACACAATCAAAATACCCAGCTTTTGAATTTCCCGTCTTTCTGCCAGTCAATAAATTTTCCGTTTTTCTTATATGTATGTGTACCAATGCAAACATTCATTCATGGAATGGAAGAATTTGGATTATCATCAATGGTACATTAACATGGCTATCATTTCTGTGACTGAAACTTGCTTGAAAAATCATGTATTGAACATCGTGCAAACTAATGAAATCACCAGCTCTTCTATTGGTTTCTCTTTTGGGGATGCTATTTCCATGGTAGTGAAAATTGGTTTTATTACATTTGATGCTGCCAAATTTCTTTTCACATATGCTCTTCCAAAATCATTGAAAGAATCACTGAATCTATGCTCATTGTTCTTTTATAAAAGTTCATTCGTCTATTTTTGCCCTTTGAAATTTCATAATATTCTTTGGCATTAACCAGCCTTGATTTCTCTCTTGAGTAAATTTCTGACCACAAATCAAAGAGGAATTAGATGATTTCGAATTTGCCTCAAGACTTCTAATGCAGCGATTATTTCTATTCCAAGTACATAGAACAGACTACCTATCAACCTATCAATTCACATTCTTACACGTATGAAACTAGTTTTCAGAAAATCGATCTGATGGAATGCGTTTTCCTTGACAATATTTAAAGAGTCAAAGGCAGTGTATCAGCAGAGTAACACGAGACTGTCTGAAAAAAGAAATTCTCTGTGGACTTTAGCTACTTTAATTTTCATTCTGAGTTCAAATCTTGCCTAGGTCGACTTTGTCTTCAGATATATGCATCGGAATGACTTTTGAGTAATTGAGAAAACAACTTGAATATATCATTTCGATGCAGTAGAACAGAACCCAGAACCATGTGTTTGGGAAGCAAGCTGACTTCTTACCACATAGCTATGCCTGCATATACTCTTTTGCTTGCTTCTGTCATTTGACTGTAGTCATGCTGGATCACCGCCTTTTAGTCGAGCAAATCGACCCCAGGACTTATTCTTTGTAAGCCTAGTACTTATTCTATCGGTCTCTTATGCCGAACCGCTACGTTACGGGGACATAAACACACCAGCATCGGTTGTCAAGTGATGTTGGGGGGGGGACAAACACAGAATCACAAACATATACACACACATACATATATATATACTTATATATGATAGGCTTCTTTCAGTTTCCGTCTACCAAATCCACTCGGCCTGAACCTATAGTAGAAGACACTTGCCCAAGGTGCCACGCAGTGAGACTGAACCCGGAACCATGTGGTTCATAAGCAAGCTACCTACCACAAAGCCACTAAACCAGAAATATGCATGGGAATGGCTTGAATTCAACAACTTGACTATATTATTTTGATTGGAATACTAAGATTTGCCTACTGTTTATATGGCATCCATTCCCAGTTTGACTGAAATAAATTCCATGTGTGTGAAGTCATCAGCTTGCAGATTGTGTTTTAATGGTTGTCATGAAACCGATCAAATATGCACTTACACCTGTTTTGAAAGTAAGCACCTCATATACAGAATTGCTCAAAGAACCACACAAGTTCCTAGGCTCAACATAATTTACTGTTCCTTACAGCAGCGATGTGGCAAGAATTGTAAGCACACTGGGCTAAGTGCCTCATTCCAGAGCACTGGATATGCAGAACTGCATAAAAATTGGATCACTGACCAAAAAGACACTCGGGTTTCAGTTGCACAAATCTCGTTGATTTTGTCGACAATGATGAAAACATTTTGGAAACATTGCATAGGCTTCTGAGCAGGTATCACCAAGCATTCAACAAAATTTGATAAAGATTCTCTATGCAACTTTCTGTCATAGTCAATGCTGTGCTCACACGCTACACACCTTCCTTCCAAGCACTGCTGTAAACAGCAGAAGTGAGTAAGAATGTTAAAACTTAGTGCACATGCACAGCAGAATTCAAGGTCAATATATGTCAAGCAGCTTCACTCTGCATGCTTTAGCTTCGTTACTATGACAACATCCCAGATACTTATTGATCAGATCATGTATATATATATATATATATATATATGACCGGCTTCCTTTAGTTTTCGTCTATCAAATCCACTCAAAAGACTTTGGTCAGCTTGAATCTTTAACAGAAAGCACTTGCCCAAAGTACCTCACTGTGGGACTGAACCAAGAACCATGTGGTTGGGAAGCAAACTTCTAACCAGACAATCACATTTAATTTGTTAGTAATCCTGTTTCTTCTTTTCTTCTTATTTATTTTAACAATTATTTCATAAGGCAAAAGATGCTACCAAGGATCCCAAAACGAAGGCGTGGCAGTAAGGTTGATAAGTTTGCTATGGTTATTTGTTTCCACACAAGTTTCATCCCTTTAGGCCAAGGTTGACTTTACCTCATTTGTTAACTTATTTATTGATATGTTTTGTATTCAGTCCTCTACAAGATGAATAAAATAAACCTCAAATGAAAACATTTTAAAATAATGCTACAGCATGGTCACAACCCAATGAATGGAATCAGTAAAACAATAATATAACAAGACTACTCAGAGAGAGCAAACTTCTGCCAAGGTGACACCAAAGTCCTCTCAACAATTAGCCAGAGATGATTTTTAAAACGAGAATATTTGAAATAATCTTGACTGCTCTCCAAATGAGAATATGAAAAATGAACCTGACCGCTCTCAAAAATTAAATGAAAAAGCAGGAAAAATAATCCAGAATCTTAGTCCGGTACCAGATCGATTCCAAAATCTAATTAGTGTGTGCCAGTTATGAGGCCAAACATCCAGCATGCCTTGAGATATCTTGTTCATGGATAAACAAAAAACAAACTGAAAACAATACCTTCACCTAACGAAGACGGTGGTAATAATAATAATAATAATAATAATAATAATAATAATGATAATAATAATATGTCTTGATGCAGTACCAGGCAGTGGCTCTCATGGCTTTTGATCTTAACTTGTCAGTTGTTTGACCTTAACCAGTTGAACATGTCCCTTGGTGGCTAACACTATGTGCATCTCTGATTACAAGCAGAAGTAGTGGGGGAGCATCATAGCCATGTGTTGAGAGGGATTCTTTAGAGTTTGAATAATTCACCTCTGGAAACATGAGTGGCTCGTTCAACATCCTTAAACAATCCTTATTCAAGGACCTTTTGAGAGGGATGGGCTACTCGACCAGAAGAAAATTCTAACTGGGCCCCACCTGCAAGGTCATGTGCTGTTTATCTTGATATGAGATCACCATGTCGCGCACATATGGTTGTGTTGCATGTGCCTGGTGTACTTTTATCAGACGGGTAGTCATGATGGCTATACTGGGCTTCATATATTTTACTCTAATGTCACTTTGATGGCATGCACTACTCTCTCACTCAATAATAATAATAATAATAATAATAATAGTAATAACAAGAGTACTCAGAGAGTCAAACTTCTGCCAAGGCAACAGAACCATCCCCTCAACTATTAGCCAGAAATGATTTTTAAAATGAGAATATCTGAAATAAACTCGACTGCTCTCACAAATGAGAATATGAAAAATGAACCTGACTGCTATCAAAAATTAAGTAAAAAAGATACAGGGAAAATAATACAGAATCTTTGTCCAGTACCAGATCGATCCCAAAATCTAATCAGTGTGTGCCAGTCACAAGGCCAAACATCCCTGAAAGTTTCATTCGAATTCATCCAGCGATTCTTGAGATATCTTGTCCATGGACAAACAAACAAATGAACATGACTGAAAAGAATACTTCCGCTTTCACTAAGGCAGAGGTAATAAAGCGACTCATAAAAGATTTATGTGAAAATGTATCTTGTTCGTGTATTTTATTTAATATTTTTATCTTATTTTTTTAAATAGGCATGACTGTATGGAAAGAAGCTTGTTTCCCAACCACATGGTTCCGGGTTCAGTCCCACTGCATGACAACTCAGGGGAAGTGTCTTTCATTATAGACTTGGCCCAACCAAAGCCTTGCGAGTGGATTTGGTAAACGGAAACTGAAAAGAGCCTGTCATATATATAAGTGTATATATATCATCATCATCAGCATCATCCTCATCATCATCATTTAACGTCCGGTTTCCATGCTAGCATGAGTTGGACGGTTCGACTAGGGTCTGGAAACCATGGAGGCTGCACCAGGCTCTTGTCTGATTTGGCAGTGTTTCTACAGCTGGATGCCCTTCCTAACGCCAACCACTCCGTGAGTGTAGTGGGTGCTTTTTACGTGCCACCGGCACAGGGGCCAGGGCAGGCTGGCAAACGGCCATGATCGGTTGGTGCTTTTACATGTCACCGACACGGACGCCAGCCAGGCGGCGCTGGCATCTGCCATGTTCGGACGGTGCTTTTTTACGTGTCACCAGCATAGGTGTCTTAACTACAATTTCCATTTGAATTTTTATTTTGATATGTGTGTGTGTGTTTGTGTGTGTGTGTGTGTGTGTGTCTTTGTGTCTGTCTTCATTCCACCACCACCATCAGTTGATAATCAATCAAACAAGTACTAGGCTTACAAAGAATAAGTGCTGGGGTCAATTTCTTTAGCTGACAATCCATAAAGGCAGTGCTCCAGCATGGCCACAGTCAAATGACTGAAACAAGTGAAAGAGTAAAAGAATAAAACGAATAATACATGAAAGGAAAAAAAACAGAAAAGATATATTTTTCCTGCAGTTTTCCTTTCTGTTTTCCGTTATTGTAGTTTCCCACGCTTGTTTCATAATTCGAAGAACAGAATTAAAATTCTGGAGAGTTTTGCCAAAATGGATAACAATACATTCCAGACAGTTTATAAATAAATAAATACTGCGATCTGCTTAAAAAGAATAAAAACTAAAAGCAAAAAAAAAAAAAAAAGAAAAAGAAATGAAATGAAAATAAAAAAAAAACATCATTCAGCTATGCTTTTTATAATGTGAGTAGTTTTAGCTATTGCTGTCATTGATGAAAATGATGATGATGATGATGATTATGATTATGATTGCTAATGTATATGATATACGTAAGCATGCATGCGTGTACATTTTCTAGTATATTCCATCTTCTGTCTTTCATTTCTTTATATATATATGTACATGTTCCTACGAATTATATTCAAACTCGTTGCTTCGAGGTTCGCCCGCCCTCCCACCCCCTCCACCAATACCGGAAGTTTCTACACGAATACCGGAAGTTTCAACCCCTGTCTTACTTGACAATCCCCCCCACCGAGTATACTCCCACTTGCACCTCTATGTAGGGTTTATTTGATTATATAGCGCAGTGCCGCCTCAACTGGCTTCCGTGCCGGTGGCACGTAAAATGCACCAATCCGACCGTGGCCGTTGCCAGCCTCGCCTGGCACCTGTGTGGGTGACACGCAAAAAGCACCCACTACACTCACAGAGTGGTTGACGTTAGGAAGGGCATCCAGCTGTAGAAACATTGCCAGATAAGACTGGAGCCTGGTGCAGCCTTCTGGCTTCCCAGATCCCCGGTTGAACCGTCCAACCCATGCTAGCATGGAGAACGGACGTTAAACGATGATGATGATGATGATGATGTACATGAATTTGTGTGTGTGTGTATTATCATCGTCATCATCGTTTAACGTTTTCCATGCTGGCATGGGTTGGACGGTTTGACTGAGGACTGGCAAGCGAGGAGGCCACACCAGGCTCCCAACTGATCTAGCAATGTTTCTACAGCTGGATGCCCTTCCTAACGCCGACCATTCTGAGAGTGTAGTGGGTGCTTTTTACATGCCACCAGCATGGGAACCAGAAAGGCAGTACTGTCATTGGCCACGACACACACATATAGATGTGTATGTATATATATATCTATATGTGTGTGTGTATGTATATGTATATCTATATATATATATTTATGTATGTATATATCATATATATATATATATATATATATATATATGTGTGTGTGTATGTATATGTATATGTACATATAAAACTTATACAAAGAATGGTTTTTATAATGCATCAGACACGCACACATACACACACACACACATACACATATGTGTGTGTGTCTGATGCATTGTATAAAAACATAGAACACTACTTTGGTGGTGGTGGTGGAGGTGGTGGTGCTGGTGGTGAAGATGGTGAAGGTGGTGGGGGGAGGAGGAGGTGGTGTTGGGGGGTGATGGTGGTGGTCATCATTGTCATCATGATGACGACATTGATTAAAATGATGATGATGATAGCAATGAAGTAGACGGTGATGATGATGACAAAGATAATGATGATGGCAATGATTACAAAGAAGGTGTTGGTGATGATGACAAAGATAACAATGATAATGATGATGATGATGATGATAATGGCAATAACAACAATAATGATGGTGATGATAATATTGATGGCATAGACAATGATACAACAACAATAACAATGATGATGACGATGATGATGATGATGATGGTGGAGATTATGATGATGATGATGTTGATGATGATGATGATGATGAGGATGATGATGATGATGATGAGGATGATGATGATGTTGATGATGATGATGATGATGATTGATAACGACGACGATGATGATGATGATGATGATGATGATGGTGGTGGTGGTGGTGGTGATGGTGGTGGTGGTGGTGGTGGTGGTGGTGGTGATGAGGCATTATTAAAAACATCATAGAACTCTCTCTTTGGTGATGTGATTTGCTGAAGTGTTGCCAGTGTTTGTGGTGAAGACGGTGATGATGATGATGATGATGATGTTGGTGACTGTATGCTAATGCATGTGTTTGTATATGTGTGTGTGTGTGTGTTTGTACGTGTGTGTGTGTGTGTGTGTGTGTGTGTGTATCAGAAATATTAAAACAAAAATGTTTATATAACCAGACTTTTTACCGGTGTCATTTTCTTTATTTCTATGCCAGTGATGAGGATGAGGAGGAGGAGGAAGCGGAGGAGGAGGAGAAGGAAGCAGAGGGGGATGGTGTTGGGAGGGTGTTCTGTGGTGGTTATAGTACTGCTGCAGGCGTTAGTAGTATTGATGATGATGTGGTGGAGGAGGAGGAGGAGGAGGAAGATGGCAATGATGATGATGATGATGATGATAATGGTGGTGGTGGTGGTGGTGATGGTGGTGGTGGTGATGGTAACGATGGCAATGATGAAGACTGATGAGATGGCGGGGCGGTATTGGCAACAGCGGCAGCGGTATTGGTGGTGTTGGTGGTGGTGTTGGTGTTGGTGGCGGTGGTAGTGATAGATGGGCATCTGTACATATATCTATGTGAGTATGTGAGAGTATGTATGTGTTGTTTACCTGATTTTATTCGTTTTTTTGGGGTTTTTTTTTTGTTTTCTTATTTCTTTTTATCGGAATACTGTCATTATGTAAAATTAGACAAACACATGTACAGACATCCGCCCCACCCCACCCACTACATTCATATTATGCAAATACACACAACCACACATGAACATTCTTACATACATACATGCTTAATTATATACATACATGCATACATATACACATTTATACATGCATAGATACACAAGCTTACATACCCATATACAACATACATATATTCATACCTATATACACACAAACAAATACATACATACCTACTTGCGTACACACACACACATTCATACATACACACATATATACATACATACCTACATACACACACTTACACATTTATACATACATGCATACATACACAATGATATATATATATATATAAATATATACATATATACATACATATATACATACATATATACATACATACACCCACATATACATGTTCATACTACATGCATGAATACATATGCAAATATGCACACATACATACATACATATATACATACACACACACACCTACATACTCATTTATAGATTCACAAACATACACACAGCATACATACATATATATATATATATATATATATACGCACCCACATATACACATTCATACATACATGAATACATATACAAACATGCATACACACACACATGCATACATATATACATACATACATACACTCACATACGCATTTATACATATATACACAAACATACACACAGTATACATACATATATACATAAATACACCCATATATAGTTTCATGCATACACGCATACATATATACATGAATCCATATACAAACATACATATGCACACACGCAAACATACACACATCCACATACACATATATACATGCGTGCATACATACA
>NC_043011.1:35479920-35489920 GCF_006345805.1 Octopus sinensis | reverse complement strand
GGTTCTATATCGACTTCGCTTGCCTCAACCGGTCTTTGTGTCCAAGGGAGGAAAAGGCATTCATAAGTGGGCGGGCTCATTGTCCTGTGGTCTTCTCACGTACAGAATATTCCAAAGGTCTCGGTCTCTGGTCATTTCCTCAGTGAGGCCCTAAAGTTCGAAGGTCGTGCTGCTTCACCACCTCGTCCCAGGTTTTCCTGGGTCTACCTCTTCCACGTGTTCCCTCAACTGCTAGGGATGGCACTTTCTCACACACCTATCTTCATCCATTCTCGCCACATGACAATACCAGCGCAATCGTCTCTCTTGCACACCACAACTGATGCTCTAGGTCAACATTTCTCTCAAGGTGCTAACGCTCTGTCGAGTATGTACACTGAAATACACATCCATCGGAGCATACTGGCTTCATCCTCACGAGCTTACGCATGTCTCAGCAGTCACAGCCATGTTTCGCTGCATGTAGCAGGCTGTTCGTACACATATATATATATATATATATATATATACATATATGTAATATACGTTTATATATATGAGCTACAAACTGTCTGTTTGTTATGCCTTTGTGAAATTTTCAGTTTGTTGTGTTTCTTTTGGAATATTATTTATGTAATGCTACGCACTCCTGATATTTTGTTTCCTCATTTGTAAAATATTCTTGAAATATTTTTTTATGTGACATCTATTTCTGTCTCTTTTTCTTTCTTTGTCTCTCTTTTATGCCTTCCTCCGTAGTACTATATTTCTTCTTTTCTGTCCTTTTCTTCTCTCCAGGCCTACAAGACATTTTTATTTTCTTTTGTGTTACCCGATATCTGCCTCTCTTGCATCTGCATGGCATGTTTTGCTGTACATGTATGTTTTATTTTGTCGTGTTTGATTTTTGTCATTGTCCTGTACATTCATTAGCTATTCCCAGTGGCTTCTCACCATTGGCGCCACCAGAAGTGAACAATATCAATGCTAAAGGCACACAAGTGTAATGATCTTTTGGATGTTGGCTGATGATGAATGTGCTACGAATTTTCTGTTTGTTAGGTTTTTGTAAAATTTTCTATTTGTTAAAATAGAAACATTATTATTTCTAAATCTCTCAATGAGAGACATTTAGTAACAGTATGCTAAAATAAAGATTATTTGCCAACATCTTTTTGTCAAATTTTTAAAATATATGTGTGTGTGTGTGTGTGTGTGTGTGTGTGTGTGTGTGTGTGTGTGTGTGTGTGTGTGTGTGTGTGTGTGTGTGTGTGTGTGTGTGTGTGGAAGTACAATGGCCAAGTGGTTAGGGCAGCAGACTCATGATCATAAGATTGTGGTTTCGATTCCTAGACTGGGCATTGTAAGTGTTTATTGAGTGAAAACACTTAAAGCTCCATGAAGCTTCAGCAGGGGGTAGTGGCGAACCCTGCCATAATCTTTCACACAACTTTCTCTCACTTTTTCTTCCTGTTTCTGTTGTACCTGTATTTCAAAGGGCCAGCCTTGTCACACTGTGTCACGCTGAATATCCCCAAGAGCTATGTTACGGGTACACATATTTGTGGAGTGCTCAGCCATTTGTAAATTAATTTCACAAGCAGATTGTTCCATAGATTGGATCAACTGGAAACTTCGTCGTCATAACTGAAGGAGTGCCATACTAGTATATTTATATATATACACACACATATATGCAAGCAAATGTAACTTACTTGATTATTTACACACTCACGTATCAACACAGACACACACATGCATATGCAACACATACACACACACACACATATGGACATGCAGAAACATAGAAACAGCCAATCTGTTTCCTTTCTCTGTCTTTTCTACCTCTACTAAAATGGCCCCTGATCCATAGAGCTGGTTGCGCTGTGCCTACATTACTCACACTACCCTGACCTACTCATGCTTCTTTTACCTCACAGTACTTTTACCTCACAGTACATAAACCCCTCCCTCAGCTCCACACTAACTGCTACGCCTAACCTTTCCTCCTACCATGCCTCATCCTTCTGCAATCACTCCTTGCTCCTGTTTTTCCTATGTGCATTGGCCTGCTACAGTTTAAATAAGCAGAATGCTAACAACATCAATCTCGCTATTCACAAAGGGCTTGCAAAGATCATCTGCTTTGTCCCTTCTTTAAGGCTTGACAAAAAAAAAGTGGGAGAAGCAGACAACTAGAATGACAGAGACAAAGAAAAAAGACTCCTAGATAGATATAGACCAGACTGGTATATACGGTAATCCCTCATATCACGGTTTACCTATTGCAGTTCACCTATCGTGGTCTATTATTTAAGCTTACATCAATTCCTCTGTGGTGTTGTTTTGTATTTATGATAAAGTAATTAGGCACAGGAGTGGCTGTGTGGTAAGTAGCTTGCTTACCAACCACATGGTTCTGGGTTCAGTCCCACTGCGTGGCACCTTGGGCAAGTGTCTTCTACTATAGCCTCGGGCCGACCAAAGCCTTGTGAGTGGATTTGGTAGACAGAAACTGGAAGAAGCCTGTCGTATATATGTATATGTATATATATGTGTGTGTATTTGTGTCTGCATTTGTCCCCCTCCCCAACATCACTTGATAACTGATGCTGGTGTGTTTACATCCCCGTAACTTAGCAGTTCAGCAAAAGAGAGCAATAGAATAAGTACTAGACTTACAAAGAATAAGTCCTGGGCTCGATTTGCTTGATTAAAGGTGGTGCTCCAGCATGGCCACAGTCAAACGACTGAAATAAGTAAAAGAATAAATATGTGCAAATTAAGAAAAAAATTTTTAAAATACAGTACTGTATTGTTTCTACTTCTTAGATTTTCACCTATCATGGAGGATTTCGGAACGTAATACCTGTGATAGTCAAGGGATTACAGAAAGTTAACAGACACACATGCACACACATGCACATGCATGCATTAGCAAATACATGTAGAGAAACATATCATCATAAGACTGAAGAAATTTGGTCTACTTTTAATTCCATGCTACATGTTACAGAAATTTTGTCTACTTTTAATTCCATGCTACATGTTACAGAAATTTGGTCTACTTTTAATTCCATGCTACATGTTACAGAAATTTTGTCTACTTTTAATTCCATGCTACATGTTACAGAAATTTTGTCTACTTTTAATTCCATGCTACATGTTACAGAAATTTGGTCTACTTTTAATTCCATGCTACATGCTACACAGGATATACATGTAGAAGAAAACAGATATAGAATTTCCTATCCATAATGCTTCAGACAATGGTTCAAAAACAATATAAAATGATGCCGGATGAGGCTGCAGTTTATAGTTCAGGGATTAATCAGGAGTATATTGAGGGACAGGGGTTAGAGAAGATGAAATAGACATAATTTAATCATGCATGGTGCATGCCGTAGACAAACAGACAGACAGAGAGATAGACACAAAGAGACAGTATGTCACTGTAGATGGTGAATGCTAGAAAGGAAGAGAGAAAAGAGAAACTGAAATAAACAGAGACAGAGCTACAGTGAGATAGATAGATAGATAGATAGATAGATAGATAGATAGATAGATAGATAGATAGATAGATCGATCGATAGATAGATACAGATCGATAGATAGATACAGATAGATAGATAGAAAGATAGATAGATAGATAGATAGATAGATAGATAGATAGATAGATAGATAGATAGATAGATAGATAGATAGATAGATAGATAAGATAGATAAATAGATACAGATAGATAGGATAGATAGATAGATAGAAGGATAGATAGATAGATAGATAGATAGATAGATAGATAGATAGATAGATAGATAGAGAGAGAGAAGGATAGATAGATATGTTTCTTTATTAGCCACACAGGGCTGCACACAGACGGGACAGATAACAAAGTAGAGCTTTTCGTTTTGGGGGAGAGAAAAACAAAGGTGGGGTAGGTTTTCAATCAAAGGGATCATAAAAAGAGAAAGAAGAAAAAAAAGGAAAAGAGAAAAAAAAACAATCAATAGGGATCATGTATCACAGTGTCATGATGTAAAGTGTAAAGGGGGCAGCAGATAAGGTTTATCCGTGGGAAGAAAAGCCTACAGAAAAGACCACGGTAACCTCAGTCAATAATGTTACATGTTACCATGTTTGTTTGCAAGTAGATAACCCTCTGTTTTAAATTTTCCGGATTCATAGGATTATGCTCAAGGTGGCTTCGTCATTCATACATGCCATCCTTGCTACATTCACCCATCTTTTTTCGAAACAGATGAGTAGAGAGAGTAACAAATTGCATGGTGAATCTCTAAGAGGGCAGTTGTTTTATTGTTGTTAAATCCCAAATCAATTCAGATTGAGCAAACTTCAGCCAATGCTGACACTTTTCTTTGTCAATTTCAACTCTGTCCAGCCCTTTTCCCAGTATTAGCCAAAAGAGAGGGATTTTTTTCTATTATTATTTTATCATGGTGTTCTCTATTGCCAATTTTAGATTAGCTTCTAGCTACTTCATAGTTAATTTCTATCATCATTTCTCCATTTTCTTTATAACTATCTGTCACTGCATACTTTGTTTTGTATTTATTAGCTTCCTTGAAGACAGAAAACTGATTTTTGTTTCATTCATATTTTGTAGATTTGCATTGAATTTTTCCATAATTATATACAATACATTTTGTATAGCGAAGAGGACATTTAGCTATAATTTCCTTGTATTCATGGTAAATGAAATGTTTCAATGTTATATTTTGTATGGGAGATGTTTTCTAAATGCAATCATTATTTCCCTTGTTTCCTCGCCTAGTCTTGCCAGACTATTTAAGTGTTGAGCTGAGAATATTACAACTATAACTTGTTACAGGGACACCTAGAGTATTGATGCCTCTTATCTTACTTTTTGCATATAGCTCTCTATCAAGTATTAATCCAATCTGTCTACAACATTACTCTCTAATATTGGTTTCATTTGTGTTTAGTTCATTGGTTCCTAAATAACTATACATCTGTGTTTAATCTAATTCTCTTAACTGTTTCTTTATCTAGTATCATCATCATCATCATCATCATCATCATCATCTTCTTTTAACGTCCGTTTTCCATGCTGGCATGGGTTGGACGGTTTGACTGGAAATTGGTAAGCTGGGGAGCTGCACCAGGTTCCAATCTGATTTGACATGGTTTCTACAACTGGATGCCCTTCCTGATGCCAACCACTCTAAGAGTGTAGTGGGTCCTTTCTACATGCCACTGGCATGGGTGCCAGTTCTGTTACACTAGCATTGGCCATGACTATGAACTCACTTAGCTTGATAGGTCATCTCAAGCATGGTATATAACCAAAGGTCAAGGTCATTCTTCATTGCTTCCATAATAATGTTCATAATTATTTTTCCTCCCTTCAGGCTGAGTATCTCGTTCCACTAAAAAGATCCTTGAATAAGGGTTGTTTAAGGATGATGAACAAAACACCCATGTTTCCAGGAGTGAGTAATTCAAATACCCATAAATCCTACTCAACATATGGCTATGATGCTCCCCAACTACTTCTCATTATCTGAGGAACACATATCATCAACCACCAAGGGACATGCTCTACTAGTTAAAGTCAAGCAACTGACAAGCAAATCTGTGTTACTGAGCAGAATATTTGCTGTAGTCCATCTTTTATACCAAGGCAAAGCATATACTTCCATGCATTTAAGATCAGAAACCATTAGAGTCACTGTCTGATATTGCATCGGAGCATTTATTATTATTCTTATTATTATTGTTATTATAATAATCATTATCATTATCTTCTTTCAATTTTGTTTCTATTTCTTGCCGAGTTTCTTCCCAACACCTAGGGAAAAGAAACTCAATGTATACATTAGAAGGCCATCAGAATAACATTACCAGATTTTTCATTTACAAAGTCATGTGATAGAAAAAGAAGGGGAAGAAAGACCGAGAGAAAAAGGAAAGAAGGAAAAAAGAAAAAGATGAAAAAAGAAAACAAATAAAATTAAGGGGAAAAAGGAAAGAAAATTCACAGCTTCAATGCTCTTCTCAATACATGTTACATATCAGTTCAGGTAAACTTTTGCACTTCTTGCATGGATGGTAATCCAGGGATCATCCTCAAATAAATTTCAGTTCCTTTTTTTGATCATTCCAAGTGCTCTTGCAATCATTGATATTGTAACCATCTTATGATGTCACATGTTATTCGATTTCAATCAGCAAATCTTTACATTTTCTGAGCTTATTCTTTTGCCGAGATATGATCGCCAGGTATGCTCATACTTTTTACTCTTTTACTTGTTTCAGTCATTTGACTGTGGCCACCTTTAGTCAAGCAAATCAACCCCAGGACTTATTCTTTGTAAGCCTAGTACTTATTCTATTGGTCTCTTTTGCTGAACCGCTAAGTTACGGGGACGTAAACACACCAGCATCAGTTGTCAAGCGATGTTGAGAGGACAAACACAGACACACAAACATATACACAGACACACATACATATATATATACATACACACAATGAGCTTCTTTCAGTTTCCATCTACCAAATCCACTCACAAGGCTTTGGTCGGCCCGAGGCTATAGTAAAAGACACTGGCCCAAGGTGCCACACAGTGGGACTGAATCCAGAGCCATGTGGTTGGTAAGCAAGCTACTTACCACACAGCCACTCCTACGTTAATCAATAAACAGATTTTATTGTTTTGGTCTTTCACAACAATATCTAATTTATTAGTTTTGGTGGTCCAGTCTGTACATACTGGAAAGTCCCAAAGAAGTGTTATATTTCTGCCCCAGTTACAGCCTCAGGGTGGTGCTTGTACCATTTGTTAGCAGTTCTGATTTTACAGTTCTGTATTTAAGAGATAAGGAATTATGTACATTATTTACATTTGATGGATATTTCTCCTCATCTTGTTTCCTGTTAACACACCATTTAGGGTATATCAGCTGAAACGTGTTAACAATAAACAAGATGAGGACAAAATCCATTAAATCTAAATAATGTAAATAATTGAAGCCTGGAAGGTATATCAGCCGAAAATTGTTAACAACAAACAACATGAGGACAAATATCCATCAAACGTAAATAAGGCAAATAATGTAAATAAAGTTTTGATTTTATAATCCTTTCTACTAAAGGCACAAGGCCTGAAATTTTGGGAGAGGGGACTGGTAGATTACATCGACACCACTGTTTCACTGGTACTTAATTCATCGACCCTGATAGGATGAAAAGCAAAGCCGAACTCAGAACGTAACAACAGGTGATATACTGCTAAGCATTTGGCCCAGCATGCAAATGACTCGGCCAGCTTGCCACCTTAGTTCTGATTTTATAATGCTGACATATGTTATCCAGTGTAGATATTGGTCAACTCTGTCATGTCTTTATTTTTTAAACCTCTGTACGCTGTGTATATTCCCCTTTCTTTTCATTGTATACAGCATATACTTAAACCCTAATTTTTTAAAATCATTTCATTATTTGTAAAACCCCACATTTTGTGTCTGTTTTTGTATTGTACCCCCTCAGTGGATGAGGGGGTACAATACAATGACAGACACAAAATGTAGTAAATAAATGAAATCATCATCATCATTATTATTATTATAATTATTATTATTATTAATATTAATATTATTATCATCATCATCATCATCATTGTTATTACTACTACTATTATTATTATTATTATTATTATTATTATTATCATTATTATCATTATTATTATTAATATTATCTATTTCTTTACTACCCACAAGGGGCTAAACACAGAGAGGGCAAACAAGGACAGACAAACGGATTAAGTCGATTAAATCGATTCCAGTGCGTAACTGGTACTTAATTTATCGACCCCGAAAGGATGAAAGGCAAAGTCGACCTCGGCAGAATTTGAACTCAGAACGTAACAGCAGACGAAATACGGCTACACATATCGCCTGACATGCTAACGTTTCTGCCAACTCGCTGCCTTATTATTATTATCATCATCATCATTATTATTATTTAAACCATAGTGGGCAAAATAAATGTCAAATTGTAAATATATATACATCATTTTATTTAAAATAGCATCAAACTAACACCACACACACACACATGTATGTGTGTGTGTGTATATATATATATATATATATATATATACACATATATATATGTATGCATATATATGTATATCTATATATATATATATGTGTTGTATATATATATATATATATATATATATATATTATATATATATATATACATACATACATACATACATACATACATACATACATACATACATACATACATACATACATGCATATATATTTAAAATACAGTTTAGATTAGATTTACACTTTAGCTAAAAATGAACAAAAACTTGTTAACTTAGAAAGTCTAAAATATCACATCTGTATTTAGATATTTTCTAGACTTTGATTTTAATCTTTGTACAAAAAAAAACAAAAAAGAAAGCAAAAAGATATGTCTCAAGTACAAAGATAGATTTCTTTCTTTGTAGCATTTTTATTAAGAATTCAGTTTGTTCATTTGTTAATTCATTTATTTATTTACATATTTTTAGTTGATTTTTTGAAAATCAGAATTTTTTTTTGTTCAAATTTAATTTCTATATTAAGTGCAGATGAATTAATATTTACAAAATTTAATTAATCTTTTGTTTGTTTGTCCTTTTTTTTTCTTCTTGCTGTTTTGATTTCAGTATATATCATCATGATTGTCATCATCATCATCATCATCACCATCATTGCTATCATCACCATCACCATCGTCGTTGTCGTCATCATCATCATCATCTACCTTTATCCAAGCATGCATGCTTCAGATGGAATTTTTTGAGGCAGACCTTTTCAATGGCTGCATGTCCTTCCTGTCACCAACTCACAGGTGTTTCCAGGTAAACTAACATTTCTTGTAGCTTCCAGGTGAGCTGGCAGAATCGTTAGTGTTCTAAGAAAAAAAAAGGATCAGTGGCATTCTGCTCAACTTTACGTTCTGTGTTCGAATGCTGCCAACACCAGCTGTGCCTTTCATCATTCCGGGGTCAATAAAATAAATGCCATTTGAACCCTGGGATTGGTGTAATTGACTTGCTCCCTCCTCCGAAACTGCTTGCCTTGTACCAAAACTTGGAACCAATATTTCTAATAGCCACACATATTCTCCACAGAAGACTGGAAATGAACAACAAGCTCGTTTACAATCATTATATGATACCAAGACAAGGGTGCACAATAACAAACACATGCACACACTCATACATATATATTTATGATTAAGCATGCTCTTAAAAAACCATATTTTTGAAAAGCGTTAGCAGTTATAAAAATTTTCAATTGCTATTTTTTGTGAGATATTTAAGAAGATATGTCCATCTGATGAACTCTTATTATATCTAAAACAGTATTTTATTATTCTTGAAAAACCTGTTTTTGTTAATGGTGTAGAAACAGGCATAATTTACTAGATGTGTCATTTGTTTGTATAAAATAATAAAACTGAATTGAATCTATCATTTAATGATTAAATTTAATTGTCCAATCTATTATTTTGGTTTCATTTCTAATTTATATTGATATATATATGTGTGTGTATATATATATATATATATTATATTAAATTAGAGACAAAACCACTATTATGCAAATCAAACAAAGAAAGACTTAAGCCAATACATAAAATAATTTATATAAATTAAATTTAATTAAAATAACCACTACGATCGTTTCGTGTCAGCACTTCTATGAGACATTCTTCAGGTGGTTTCAAAACCTAAAAATAATCAATATTTTTAAGATATAAATAATCTATATAATCTAAATAAAAATAAAAATTTACTTATAATAAACTCTATTATTAAATAAGATTATATCAAAATCGACTATAATGTTAAATATTAACTTTAATTTATAAGGTATAATATTTTACTATAAAATTGGATTCAATCCTAAATCTGATTTTTCCCTGTAAATTTGGATTTATTCCCTAATATTTATTATTATATATATATATATATATAT
>NC_043011.1:35471484-35474820 GCF_006345805.1 Octopus sinensis | reverse complement strand
TCACACCGGCATTGGTGTGCTATAAAAGATAAGCTATAATGTGTCTAATCGATGTGTTTGTTAATCTGAGGTTTTCTCCATTTTTGATCACTGTACATATGTATATACATATATATATATATATATATATAATATTATATATATATAGGGAGAATATCTTTCTTCTATCTATTTATCTATCTAACTATCTATCTATCCATATTATCATCATCATCATATCATCGTTTAACGTACGCTTTCCATGCTAGCATATGGGTTGGACAGTTCAACTGGGGTCTGGGAAGCCCAAGGCTGCACCAGGCCAGTCATATCTGGCTGGTGTTTCTACAGCTGGATGCCCTCCTAACGCCAACCACGCCGT
This sequence comes from Octopus sinensis, assembly GCF_006345805.1. Lineage (NCBI taxonomy): Eukaryota > Metazoa > Mollusca > Cephalopoda > Octopoda > Octopodidae > Octopus > Octopus sinensis. Next base: position 35,474,459 of record NC_043011.1, on the reverse strand, counting down.
GAGTGTAGTGGGTGGTTTTTTGTGCCAACGACAGGTGCCAGACAAGGCTGGCAAACGGCCACACTCGGATGGTGCTTTTTACGTGCCACCGGCACGGAGGCCAGAAATATATATATATATATATATATATCATATATATAGGTATTATATATATATATATATTGTAGATGTATATATATATATATATACAATATATTATATATATATATATATATATATATATATATATATATCATATATATATATAGAGAGAGATAGATAGATAGATAGATAGATAGATAGATTTACATATACATATATATAGGTATAGATATATATAATGAAAACACATGGCTTAGTGATTAGAGTGTTGAGCTCAATATTCCTAAATCGTGGTTTCAGTTCCTAGACTGGCTGGTGCATTGTGTTCTTGAGCAAAACACTTCACCTCACATTTGTCTACAGTCACTTTGACACACCTGGCACTTAGTATGCAGTACATCTTCAGAAAATGTCGATTTGATGAATGGAGCAAGCTAATGTGTGACACAAACATTTGATCTCTATAAACAAATCATTTGTGCAGGTCATTTGGCAAAAAGCTGAACACTTATACGTTGTTTTTGACTGGAGAGTCCATCATGTATGGGTTTCCACAAAGATTTTCTTTGCTAAATATATTCACAAGGCAATATATTCACAGTAGCTCAAAGCTACTGTAAAAGACAGTTGACCAAGGTGCCACCTAGAGGAACTGAACCCAAAAACATGTGTTTGCAAAGCAAGCTTCTTAACTATGCAGCCACATCTGCACTTACCTGTCATCATCATCATCATCGTTTAACATCCGTTCTCCATGCTAGCACGGGTTGGACGGTTCGACCGGGATCTGGGAAGCCAGAAGGCTGCACCAGGCTCCAGTCTGATCTGGCAGTGTTTCTACAGCAAGATGCCCTTCCTAACACCAACCACTCCATGAGTGTAGTGGGTGCTTTTTACGTGTCACCAGCACAGGTGCCAGGCGAGGCTGGTAAAGGTCACGATCGGATTGGTGCTTTTTATGTGCCACCGGCACGGAAGCCAGTCGAGGCGGCACTAGCATCAGCCACGTTTGGATGGTGCTTTTTATGTGCCACCGGCACAGGGATCACAGCTACAATTTCCATTGATACCTATGATCAAACATATTCCACCCTTGACCATTTTTTTCCCCAAATAGCCTTCACTACATTCTTCAATGCATCATTCATATTCAGAGACGTTAGTGTATAATTTGAAGGAGATTTGGCAGCTACATCTAGCAGGTGAAGAAGCTGTCATATTATGATATTAAACTTCACATTTGGAATGATTTCACTTTTTGTTTCTGATGCCCTTGGGGAATTGCAACTATCACAAATGTCTTGGTTTAAACGTTTCTAAAGAGACTGCCAGAATTTTCATGTAAGAAGCTTACATAAGAAATCTTTATTTCAGATCAAGTAACACCTTGGAAACACATACAGTTTCAAAGACACTTCTAACACAAGACAACATGATGGGAGTAAGAGGGGGGGGGGGCATGGAGAGGTATATATATATATATATATATATATACAAACATCATGACTTCGTTAAAGATACTGATGACGATGACAATGAGATCGATGGTGATGTAGTGGCAGTTGTGATAGCAATGACAATGACGACGATGATGACAAGGTTTGTGCCTGTGGTTGTCGTAGTGATGATGATGATGATGGTGGTGGTGGTGATGGTGGTCGTGGTGGTAGTGGTGGTGAAAGCGATAATGATGATGTTAAAGATGGTGATGTGGTGGTGATGGTGGTGAAAGTAATAATGATGATAATAAAGATGGTGGTGGTGGTGGTGGTGGTGGTGGTGGTGGTGGTGGTGGTGGTGGTGCTGCTGCTACTACTGTCACTGCTGGCAGTGCCATGGGAACACTTCAGCCCAATTTCAATTAGGTATGGAAAATATATTTACTAAGAAATATAAGCCAAGACTATACCCTTGAACAACACAACAGAATGAGAAAACACAATGGAAAGCAATTAAAAACAACATAGGTGCAGGAGTGGCTGTGTGGTAAGTAGCTTGCTTACCAACCACACGGTTCCAGGTTCAGTCCCACTGCGTGGCACCTTGGGTAAGTGTCTTCTACTATAGCGTCAGATTGACCAAAGCCTTGTGAGTGGATTTGGTAGACAGAAACTGAAAGAAGCCCATCGTGTGGTGTGTGTATATTACATTATATTATATATATATATATATCTATATATTATACATACATACATAATACATACACACACATATATATATATATATATATATATAAACATACTAGCAGTATCGCCGGCGTTGCTCAGGTTTGTAAGGAAATAACTATAAAGCATTTTTAGAGAGTTATAGCCAAAAAATAGCCAAAAAATGGAAAAAAATGATGGTAAATTTTTTTTTGAGAGTAATAAAAGGTTGAGGTGCGTCCCCTAGACAGTCTGTGGTTTGTTTTTTTTTATTCTCGACCCCATTCGATTTATCGATTTTTTTCAGAACTGGGGGAACTTTTCAAAATTTTCGCTGCGTTAGTTTTGATTATGACATTGGGCTATGTGTGTGTGTCAAGTTTCATCAGAATCGTTTGAAAGCCGTGGTCAGGGTGAGGGTACGAGAAACTAGACAAACAGAAACACGCACAGACAAACTGCCGTTTATATAGAGAGAGATATAGGGAGAGTTTACGAAAAAAACAAAAGATGAAGACAGGTGGTGTACAAAACAAACAGATGTATTAGTTTAACGATCAGGAATAGAAAAAGTCTTTTACGTTTCGAGCCTATGCTCTTCTACAGAAAGAGACACAGAAAAAAACAAGGAGAGAAACAAGGAGAGAAAAAAATATGTGTAATGGCTAACGATCTATCATGGCGACTGCCATACATACATATATATATATGTATGTATGTATCTATGTATGTATATGTTTGTGTGTCTGT
>NC_043011.1:35448984-35466484 GCF_006345805.1 Octopus sinensis | reverse complement strand
TACTTTTACATGTCACTGGTACAGGTGCTATTTGCATGGCACCAGTATCTGTCACGACAGACATACATATGTAACTGCATGAAACAGTAAGGACTTATGGTAACTTGACTGAGGAAAGAAGGCCATGAATGACCCATCTTTTTTTGCCTGTCCTTCTAATTGTTGTTTCTCCTGTCCACTTTTGTATCATCTGTCTGTCCAAATGTTTTAATATCCTCTATTGCGTTTTTGTTCCATTTATATATATAGACAGTGCATTATTTTTGTGACTGAATACCCATCGACTGCAGACTGATCGCATTTTGTCATGTCTCCAGGAGAAGAAGAGTTGTCAGTGGTAGAACTAATAGGGTTCTATGAAACCATCTTTTGGTATATTATTTGGAATTGCTAGAGAAAAGCCAAAATAATGGTTGTTTATGTTTGGTTCTTATTTTTAGGTCACCCAAATTCAAACTCACATCGAAGTATTTCTGTTGTTGTTGTTAAACATCATCATCATCGTCGTCGTTTAACGCCCGCTTTTCATGCTGGCATGGGTTGGACGGTTTGACTGTAGACTGGCAAGTCAGAAGGCTGCACCAGACTCCAATCTGATATAGAAAAGTTTCTACAGCTGGATGCCCTTCCTAACGCCAACCACTTCAAGAGTGTAGTGGGTATTTTTTACATACCACCGGCATGAGGGCCAGTCAGGCAGTACTGGCATTGACCATGCTTAAATGGTGCTTTTACATGACACTGGCACCCCAGTTACTTTTTGATGGTACAATCATACAACTGATATATATTCTACCCATGATGTTTCCATCATTTCCTTCTCACCTTCTATTATATCTCAGTCTCTCTCACTCTCTCTCTCTCTCTTTCTTTCTCGCTCCCTCTCTTAGTCTTTCAGATGCGGTGTATCGTGAAACACATTCAAGGTCTTTTACCTGCCTTTAAGCCATCGCAGTGTAATTTGAAAAGAGAGTTGGCTGCTCTTTCAAACAGGTCGAGCAAACCGCATAGAACCAAACCACCCACACACACACACACACACACACACACACCACACACACACACACACACAACACACATATCCACATTCCAGGTCCCCCACCCACCCACCATCAACCATCCACCACCATTCACTCCAAAGCATAGTAATGTTTTAATGACAGCTTGTTTCATACATACCTACCCATACAACAGCATTGCAATTGTGCCATTAATACGAAAACCTTTCTTTGAATACTCCTTGTATCAACAGAGGCTATGTACTTACCATTATTGGCACTAGATAATATACTGATGTCTAACAGATCTCTTTTGTGCTGCGTGCTGATTTTCAAGTTAAATACTGAAGAATTTTCCAGGGACTCTTTTCGATTGGCGCTTATCCTTTTGATCTTTTACAATTATCAGAATATTGCTCATATAACGACAGTCAGTGTACAAGGAAAACATCATTTCTGGAACAATATTACTGCCAATGCCATGAAAGCTTACCGGTATGCATACTTGTGAGAAGTGTATAATATGTATGTATATGTATATGTGTATATATATATATATATATATATATATACACATATATTGTTTATATATCTATTTATCTATATTTATGCATTTATATAACTGCGTGTGTGTATATATATATATATATATATATCTGTATGTTTGTATGTATTTATCTATCTATCTTGCTATCTAGTTGTGTGTGTGTGTATATATATATATGTGTGTGTGTGTACACACACACTCACATTCATACATTTAAAGTATGCACACAACACATTCATATGTATTGTATATATCATAAATACATATGTGTGTGTATGTGTGTGTAATGTATTTGCTTGCACGACCATCTATATATGCACACACACACATGTGCACATACATATATATGCACATTTGCACAATTGTATATGTGTTTGCATGCATATATATGTGTGTGCATTCATAAGTAAATGCGTGTGTGTGTGTATGTGTGTGTGTCAGTAGTATTATGTAATAAAGTATATATAATGCTCATGCATGATAAGCTATATTTTAGATTATATACATATTTATACATGCATACCTGTATGTATGTATATATATATACATATGTATATATATACATATGTATATATATATGTATGTATATAGATATATATATATATATAATATATATATATATATATATATATATATATATATATATATATATATATGTATATATATATACATATATACACATGTGTGTGATGAATGAATAACTTTTCTTTGAAGCATGCGTTATTGCAAAAAATATATCTGTGCTACACTTTTAACTTTTATATGTAGGATTTTTCACATTCCCCTATATCTACATAGGTCTTTGGAACACACCCATTAATATATACACTCAATGTGTACACAATACACACACACACAGACATTCATATGTATATATATATATATATATACATATATATATACATACATATATATATATATATACATACATATATATATATATACATATATATATATGTATGTATATATGTGTATATATATATGTATGTATATATGTGTGTGTATATATATATGCATACACATTTGGTGCGATTGATTGATATGGTTTTGAGTTATGTTGTCTTAGATGGAAAATATTAAAATATTATTCTCTGTCATGTGGCTCTATCACATGTCACCTTGATGATGCAACTAAAATAACCAAACATGGAGAGGCCTAGATTGTGCATTAATTAACATGCATTACTTACTGGAGCAAGGTGCGGCTGTGCAGTTCAGAAGTTTGCTTCTCAACCACATTGCCTATGAGTTCAGTCCCACTGTCTGATACCTTGAGCATGTGTCTTCTATTATAGCCCTGGGTCAATCAAAGCCTTGTGTATGGATTTAGTAGACAGAAACTGAAAGCAGTACATATATATATGTGAGTGTATATATATATATATATTCGTGTGTGTATATATATATACATATGTGGAGGTGCGTGGCTTAGTGGTTAGGGTATCAGCATCAGGATCGTAAGATTGTGGTTTCGATTCCTAGACCAGGCGACGAGTTGTGTTCTTGAGCAAAACACTTCATTTCATGTTGCTCCAGTCTACTCAGCTGGCAAAGCGGAGTAACACTGCGATGGACTGGCGTCCCATCTAGCTGGGGAACACATACGCTATAGAAACCGGGAAACCAGGCCGTTGAGCCTGGCTAGGCTTTAAAAGGGCGCATTTATTATTTATTATTATATATACATATATATCTATATATGCATATATAAATATATGTACATATCTATATATAGATAGATAGATAGATATATGTATATGTATATATATATATACTAGCAGTATCGCCCGGCGTTGCTCGGGTTTGTAAGGGAAATAACTATATAAGCGTTTTTAGAGAGTTACTTCCCTTATAGATGCCAATTCGGGCTTTCTTAGCCATTTCTGTTTTGGTGTCTTCAAGCCATGAAGTCGTTGTTCTAAAAGAACGCTGGTCTCCTTGACAACGCTTTACGACATTGATTTCCTTACACTCCCTTTCCCAAAGCTTCACGAAGGAGGGGAGAAGCAAACAGGTGCAGGTGTGACCATGGACGCCAACTCCGCCGCCATCGACACACGAAAAATTATGCATTAAAATGGAATAAAAAATTATGTTAAATTATTTTTAAAATCGTAGACTCATCGTAGACGCGCGCTAATACTCAGACGTGCTCGATTTGAATCACGACTATAAGATACCCGAATTTGGTTAAACTGCACCGCAAAATGTGGGAGTAGTTAGGAATCTAAATCGAAGGGGACAGACACTCATACAACTACAGTTTTATATATATAGATATTCACCTATCTATATATATATGTGTGTGTGTGTGTGTGTGTGTGTGTATGTATGTATATATATTTATATATATATAGTCTCAAAATACAAAGAAAAAGACAGTAAATGAACAAGAAACGGTATTTTAGTTTAATGCTCAAGAAAAATGGAAGACGTCTTTAATGTTTTTAGTCTATGCCCTTCTTCAGGAAGGATAAATGAGGGGAGAGAAAAAAAAAACAGACAAAAAAATGTGTCCAAATTAAGCAGTCAATACATGTTGATATATATGCTTGTGTGTTGTGTGTGTGTGTGTGCGTGTGTGTGTGTGTGTGTGTGTGTGGTTGTGTTGTGTGTGTGTGTGATATATTTATCAATCAGAGTATCATGATATAGACCTGACGACTAAATATTGTTATACATCGCTGGTCACAAGGCACTTTGCATTGTTTTAGCTTTCAAATGATGCCATACACCATTCCACCACAGGGTTACCCATTTACAGCCGAACTGATTGGGACACGGTGAAATGAAGTGACTTGCTCAAGAACATAACTTGCCACCCTGTCCAGGAATTGAACCTTTGATCTAGCATATATACATAATATGCATAAATATATATGTATGTATGTATGTATGTATATGTATGTATGTATGTCTGTATAGTTCAGTCTCACTGCATGACACCTTGGGCATGTGTTTTCTATTATAGCCCTGGGTCAATCGAAGCCTTGCGAATGGATTTAGTAAACTGAAACTGAAAGAAGTACATATATGTGTGTGTGTTTGTGTGTGTGTGCATATGTATATATATATATATATATATATATATGTATGTATATATATGTGTGTGTGTGTGTGTGTGTCCATATAAAATACACTCAGTAGTGCTCAAAAGTTTTTAACTTGAGCAGGTAGAGGAGTAAATGTAAGGATGTTGATACTCTTTGTATATCGATCTGCCTAACTTGCTTATCCTTACATTTACTCACACACTCATTCATACATACATATTGGGTTGGTGCATAATTATTGCAGCTTTTTTTCAACAAATTTTATTCAACAAAATCATCCTTTAATGATGGTCTGACCGTCTGCTAAGCAAATTGGAGGCAGTAATTGAAAGTAGATGGTGAATATGCTCTGGAATCTTACATAATAAAACTGAAAATATCTGTGTGTGTATTGGCATGTCCTCATTTTGTGCCAAAACGGCTCGACCGATACTACTTAGACTTAACACGCACATTGCTTATGTGTCTGGGGAGGTTTTAAGTATAAATTTATTTCAAAAAATGTTCAGGTAAATGGCGGAAGAAATAACACTTGGGCGCAGTTGAACGGCGGGCGTAATTATTTTTAAGCTTTCAAGGGAAATAACTCATTATCTCCTTCGTAAATTATTTTTAAGCTTCCAAGGGAAATAACCCTTCATAAATTATTTGGTAAACATGAAATTGAGCATTCTTATTTTTTAGTATTTGAACTATTTTAGTTATTTTCTCAATTTATCTAGTACAAGGCTTAAACAAATTAACAGCAATCTCTTAAACAATAGATCCACTTATTTCAGTTAGTGATTTATTCACGATTATACCAACACTAGCGCTGCTGAGGGTATTTTTTTCTGGGAATGCACAAAAGCTTTTTTCACAGTTAATTACTTTGAATTGTTATTATCTCATATCTGATTCGCCTGCTATTGCGTAACATGTTTCAAGATTTTAGTATACATAACTTATTAGTATTTCCTCCTATGTTGTATATACTCTGGGAACATATTAACGCCCTTTTCAGGGCTACTTTATTTGAATTCTTACTATAGGGTAATTAATTTTATGTTATTACATAACTGACTTCACAATTTCAGTTTTCATAAATTATTGGGAATTCCTAAAACCAAGATCCTTTGTAAGACACTTCAGTATTCTCAATAAATACGCAAAAACCATTTTAAGGGCTCCATACTTTGTATTGTCATTACTGGATTAGCGAAACAAATATGAGAATGGAACCAAGGGATAAATCCGCTTTCCCGGGAATTACCGGGTATATCACCTGGTATATGTATGTATGTATATGGATATGTATGTATATATATATCCACCTATATATATATATATATATGGATATATATATACACACACATATATATATATATATATACATATACACACACACACACACACACATATATATATATATATATATATATATATATATATATATATATATATTACAATCCTGTAAATAATAATAATGGTATTTTTATATAAGCTTAAAGCTTATGGCGTTCACCGTGCAATGACTAAGAAAAATGGTCTAATAACGGGGTATATAAGCCCTCGACAGAAAAATGAAGGCTTTCCCATCCGCGTGTAAAGGTAACACACTTAATCATGTTAACAAAGGGATGTGTGTTCGCGTTCCATGCGGATGGGAAAGCCTTCTTTTTTCTGTCGAGGGATTGTAAAATACGCCACCATATAATAAAGCCATTCACACCGAAAGCATACACACATACACACATATATATATGTATATGTATATATATATGCTTATTATAGCCTCAGGCCTACCGAAACTTTGTAAGTGGATTTCCTACTCGGAAACTGAAAGAAGACTGTCGTATGTATATGTATATTTGTTTATGCGTGTGCCTGTCTTGTGTTTGTACCCCCACCATTGCTTGACAAGTGATGTTGCTGTCTTTACATTCCTGTAACTTTGCGGTTTGGTAAAAGCCACTGACAGAATGAGTACTAGGCTTACGAAGAATAAATCCTGTGGTTGATTTCTTCGACCGACGGCGGTGCTCCAGCATCGCCGTAGTCACATGACTGAAACAAGTAAAAACAATAAAAAATCTATGCCATTTTAATCCCGAGCAAGGCCGGGTATCTCAGCTAGAAATGATTTAAGGAATGTTTTTGTTACATGATGTTATTGTTTTTGTTGAATAAAATTTGTTGAAAAAAAGCCGCAATAGTTATGCACCAACCCAATATAAACCAAAACAAAACAATTAAGGGCAAATTCGATTACACCACCTTCCATTTCTCAACTCCTCACATCTGATAAAAAGAACACAAAATAAAGTATCTTGCTCAATGACACAACGCGCCGCCGCCACCGGGAATCGAACTCATGACCTTACGATCGTGAGACGAATGCCCTCACAACTAAACCGCGTGCCTTCTAAACAGGCTGTACTGTTCATCCTTTCGATCACTGAATACAAACTATGTCTCGCTTGACCTCCGTTTCAGTGATTTTCCTCAGTCACCATCACACCCTTGTACACCAATTCATCGTAAGGTTACTCATTTACAGCGCAATGGCCCAGTGGTTAGGGCAGCGGACTCGCGGTTTCGATTCCCAGACCGGGCATTGTGAGTGTTTATTGAGCGAAAACACCCAAAGCTCCACGAGGCTCCGGCAGGGGATGGTGGTGATCCCTGCTGTACTCTTTCACCACAACTTTCTCTCACTCTTACTTCCTGTTTCTGTTGTACCTGTATTTCAAAGGGATGGCCTTGTCACTCTCTGTGTCACGCTGAATATCCCCGAGAACTACGTTAAGGGTACACGTATCTGTGGAGTGCTCAGCCACTTACACGTTAATTTCACGAGCAGGCTGTTCCGTTGATTCGGATCAACCGGAACCCTCGTCGTCGTAACCGACGGAGTGCTTCCACCACCACTCATTTACAGCGGAGTGGATTGGATCAGTGTGAAATAAAAGGTTTTGCTCAAGAACACAACTTGAAGTCTGCCTGGAAAACGAAAACTCCATCTCACAATCGTAAGCGCAACAGCATAATTACTAGGCAATGAGACTAGGTATGCGGTAAAGAAAAGACACTATTAATTTAATTATTGTTTTGATAATTTCCTCGAATGCAGACGATAACACTAGGCACGTTTTGGGGCTTATTGTACCTCTTAGATTTTTGTCATGTTTTAAAATATTAGTCATTGAGCAAGTATTCTTTTTGTTACCATGTAAATTTCTCTGCATGTACCTTACCGACAATAAAATCTTTCAAAAAACAGCTGGCACAAAAATAAATTTCTTACAAAATATATGCATAAACATTGAGAAGACAATTACAACACGAAACATTATGTAGTTTAACATGATATAGTGTCAAAATGTGGAAATAAAAATAGCAAGAAACTTCTTAACATTAATCAGTATTCGCTTCCCACCTGGACAGAAATATCAGAAATTATTGTACAAAAATAATGCGAAAGTAAGCCATAGTTGCATGTTTAGTGTAGCATCTATTAAACAAAAATAAATAAATAAAAGTATAAAATAACTTGGGAAATAAATGAACATGACAGCAAATGCAATTGCAACATCCCGAGCAGCTGGCTGCTCAATCAAAAATTCCAGAAAATAGTTATTGCATACCATGCCAGAGTAACAGCAAGCAATGATAAACAGACTAGCTGCATTGAACTGACAGAAAAATTGTCTCAAATGCTGCTACATACAGCATGTTGGCAGTTTCCACTTTCCAAATAAGTAACAATGTAACCGATTTATCCAAATATAACTTAATACTGAAGGTGAAAAGCAACTTGCAGCATATAAATCAAATGAGCGATCGTAAAATTTCTCAAAATTTACTCTGGGGAAGCATGAGTGTGCAACCAATGTTTGGCAGAAAAATATTGTATATTAACACAATTCTGTAACGAACCAATGAAATAGATTCTGCGCAGGTATTTGATCTACTAGAAATAACAGCAAAATCGCACCTGGAAATCAAACCATGCTATTTAAACCAAAAACACACAGGATCATGTAATCATAGATGCATACAGTCTGAAAAAAAAAATGATGGAAGATTCGTGCTTGGAACACCTTTGGTTATATCTCTGCTCGATCAAAATTGATTCAACCGAACATGGGAAAGATATAACTGGTAAAACAATCTTCATTGGAAAATAAACAATTATCAAAGGGAAAGTATTCAATTAAATAATTCCATAGATCCTATAAGTAAAAGACATGCACATATGCTGACTAGAAAGAATAGCGGCTATTGTGAATACAATAATAATAAAGATAATAAGTAAAAATATAAAACAAACACAAATATTATAAAATCTAAAAATAAAGATGTAGATAGAAAATATGACTGTGCTAGAAGAACGCAAGGCAAATTTTAAAATAGCTGTAAGAAACATCATTTATAGATTTGTAGTCAAAACAAATAAAAATAATATTGATATATCGGTGCTCCAGCATGACCACAGTCATTGGACTGGAACATATAAAAGAATATATAGGAGCTAGCTTATGCTTTATAAGACAAAGAATAGCAAATTATGAAAGTTCGTTCAGAAATAATTCTAGAAAATTTTCAACAAGTCTTAGCAAGCTTATATGGTCGCTCAAGGATGAAAATATTAAATAGTCATTAAAATGGAAATTATTAGTACTGCGAAACCTTATAAAATTGGGGGGTCAACAAATGCAATTTATGTCTGCAGGAATTATACCAAATATTTACTTAGAAAAGTAAATAAGTTAACACTAGACAAAGACGTTTTAATTGTTTAGACAAGTAACGTTTACTTTTTAAAAATTTAAGTAATAAAATGTATTAATTTATATAATTTCAATAACCATTTTTTCTAAACGTAACTATAAGAATAAAGACGCATATAAAGAATATAAGAACAGAATTCAATTTATAAGATTATGTATAATATAACCTAAAAACACTTTAAAACAATAATAATAAGTTAGAAAAATTTTTAATTACAACTGACTGCTTCTTTTTATAGACCACGTAGTGCCTACTGCCTAGTGATTATCCACTACTACTATTAATGACTTTCACAAAAAATTCAGATAGTACAACCAACCCTGAAATCCATTTGAAAACCACGTGACCATAAAGAATGTAGAATCGTTCAAAAGAAAAGAATTCTATAAATAACCACTCCACCCAACGAACCAAAAAAATTTGCCAACTTCATCAAACATTACTACGGGTGCTGGTGAATTTTACCAAAACAATCAATTGTGAAAAATAGCTCACTGACGAACGTCATGGTTTAGTACTACTGCTACCAAGCCTAAGTCAAACTAATAACGGAGGAAAATTCCTCTTCGGACAATGTCATATTTATACACTCCGAAGAGATCGTACTAATGATGCATAAATCACTGCATATTGATATACAACAATATGCAATTAATGATATCGAAACATGAGCCGGATAATTATTACGAATAAAAACCAACTGTAATAAAACATAAAGCATGAATATTCAAACTCTTCATTCTCCTTATCAATATTTTGGGATCGCCATGTTGATTCGCTAGCTTCTGCACGCATTTTTTCTCTCCTTGTTTCTCTCCGTGTTTCTTTTCTGTGTATCCTTCTGTTGAAGAGCGTAGGCTCGAAATGTAAAAGACTTGTTTTATTTATATTCCTGAGCGCCATACTAATACAATTGTTTGTTTGTATTCCACCTGCCTTCGTCTTTTGTTTATTTTCATAAAGCTTCCCGTTATATATATATATATATATATATACATACATGTGTATTTTATATATGTGTGATGGGTAATGTAATGCTGATTCTGTAAATACTATGGCATATGAAACAGCTGTCAACTAATAAAATAAACATATATTCTTTCACTTCACTTGTTATTTGACCAGTTGTGATTCCTACATTTTCAAAGTGTTCCTGATGTTACATCCCAGCTTTAACCATGGCCTTTATTGCTAACCAAACACACACCAAACGGTGAGCTTGATGTGAGTTTTGGTTGACTTTCTGAATCCATATTTTTATCACATGCACTCAGATGTTATATACATAGATACGCAAACAAACAGAAATATGCACAGATATATGTATACATACACATATGTGTGTGTGTGTGTGTGTGTAAAGGTAAATTTCCAAATTAGGGATATTACAATCCTGTCAGGTACCATATTCACTTTTACCATTTAATAATGCTGGCTAACCTCCATGAGTATAGGAAAACTCTAGTTTGTTTGTTTTACTATTCTCAGTAGATCTTCACATCAATAAATCCATGTCTCTATGGAGACTGCATGTTGTCGGTAAAGAAGAAATAATAAATTAATAATAAGGAGATTATTAATAATAAGCAGCAGAGTTGAACCAATCAGAATTTAGGCCATTTTTAGAATAATAACACCATGTGTATGAGATAGTTTTGGTTGGATGTATTTAGTTCAGACAGCATCTGAAATGCAGTTAATAGCACGCTGAAGAAGCAGCAATTAACACCAAAATGCAAAATTTTGCAGTGTGCCCTTAGGTGCAGCAGAAACATCTGTAGGTGCAGAAATGGAAAGACATGGCTGACTGCGGAATAAAACTGGATATGTAAATCTCTGTTCTTAAATAGTAATATATGTATGTATATATATATATATATATATATATATATATGTAGATATAAATAGATATATAGATATTTATATATATATATACATACACATAATTATACATACATGTATGTATATGTGTGTATATATATATGAGTGTGTATATATGTACATATGCATAAATATATATATATGCACACACATACATATATATACACATGCATGCACACGCACATACACATACACACGCGTATATAAGCCAAAACATTTTCATCATATGCATGCAAATATGTATGTATGCATGTATACGTATAACTGTGTGTAAGTGAGTTAGTCTGAGTCTGTGTGTTTCTGAACCTAGTTGACATTTTAAAATACAGCAAACTTTTAATGAAACATATATTTTCTTTAGTAGGCCCCGATATTGTTTGTCATTTTGTTTTCGTCAAATCTGATTTTATTTTATTTGCAGGATCACTTATTAATTGATCTCATTGGAGTCTTTCTTTCAAAAGTCAAATAGAAATATTCAACTCATTAGCTTCATCCTATGACTTTATAGATGTCATTTTAATTATAATTATTCAAGTATTTTGAAGTAATTACATCGAATATCAATAATTCCTAATGGTCTTATTATTTTCCTTGAAATAACCATTCTTTAGAATGGAATAACTGAATGTAAATCTTAATTAAAAACCAGAATTTATACTGTTCTATATTTAAGAGATGGGGAATTATGTACATTATTTATATTTGACGCATATTTGCCCTCATACGCGTCGGCTGGTATACCCTCCAACCTTCATCATGTGTCTTGGGGAAATTTCGAACCTCATTTCTCATTCCTAAGGAATGTTTCGATGCTGTTATTAACATTATTATCCTTATCATTATTCCGAGGAAAATTCCGAGGACTTCCTGGAAAGTTTCAATGATGTGGATTTCCTGGAAAGTTCTGAGGATGGGAACTTCCGGGAAATTTCCGGGGACTTCCTGGGAAGGCCCGAGGATATGGACTTCCTGGAAAGTTCCGAGGATGGGGTACTTCCTGGAATGTTCCGAGGAATTCGTGGAAAATTTCGATGACTTCCTGGAAAGTTCCAGTGATGGTGACTTCTTGGAAATTTCCGAGGATTGGGTCCTCCTGGAAAGTTCCAAGGATGGGGGACTTTTTGGAAAATTCCGAGGATAATGACTTCCCGGAAAATTCCGAGGACTTCCTGAAAACGTCCGAGTATGAAAACTTCCTCGAAAGTTCCGAGGATGTGGGACTTCCAGGAAAGTTCCGAGTACTTCATTGAAAGTTCTGAGTATGAGGACTTTTTTGAAATGTGCTCGATGCTCTTTCTGCGAAACACCAATGATCCTTTTCTTGACCAAATAGTCACTTATGTCGAAAAGTGGATCCTTTATGATAGTCATCACTCAAATATTTCCCAAAGCAAAAGTTGTATGAGCAAAAGATAATGGTGACTGTCCGGTGGTCTGCAATTGGTATGGTCCATTACAGCTTTCTGGAAGTCAATCAGAGCATTACAGCAGAGGTTTATTGCAATCAACTCCCTGAAATGCATGCTCACTTGCAAAAAATGAGACCTGCATTCATGAATCGGCATGGCCCAATACTGCTCCACAATAATTTAAAGCCAGATGTTGCAAGAATGACGCTGCAGAAATTCACAGACTTGTGATACGAGACTTTACCACATTCTCCATATTCTCCCGATCTTTCACCCATTGACTTCCATTTTTTAAAGCATTTAAGTGATAAAGTGATGAAGCTTCCAGGTCTAAACCAGAGGTGCAATCAGCTTTCAAAAATTTCTTCACATCAAAACCAATAGGTTTTTATCAACGGGACATAAATACTCTCGTTGATCGATGGCAGAGATGCATAGATGTTCACAGGTCATACTTTGACTAATCAAAACATTTTTATTGTTAATTTTTCCAGAATAAAATTATGTTTCTGAAATCGGCTATTATTTTCGGAACAACTTCAGTCTCATAATCTGAAGGACGTGAGTTCGATCCTCACCTGGAGCAGACTTTTTTTAGGCGTAGGAGTGGTTATGTGGTAAGTAGCTTGCTTACCAGCCACATGGTTCCGGGTTCATTTCCACCGCGTGGCACTTTGGGCGAGTGTCTTCAACTATAGCCTCGGGCCGACCAAAGCCTTGTGAGTGGATTTCGTAGATAGAAACTGAAAGAAGCCTTTCGTATATATGTATATATATATATTATATATATATATATATATAATATATATATATGTATATATATATATAATATATATATATATATGTATGTATGTATGGTATGTATGTATGTATGTATGTATGTATGTATGTGTGTGTGTGTGTATATATGTTTGTGTGTCTGTGTTTGTCCTCCCAACATCGCTTGACAACCGATGGTGGTGTGTTTACGTCCCCCGTGACTTAGCCGTTCGGCAAAAGGGCCCTGATAGAATAAGTAGTAGGTTTACAAAGTATAAGTCCTGGGGTCGATTTGCTCAACAAAAATCGGTGCTCCAGCATGGCCGCAGTCAAATGACTGAAACAATTAAAAGACTCGAACACTAGGATCGATGTAATCGGTTCATCCCCTTCATCAACGTTGCTGCCTTTGTGGCAAAATTAGAAACCATTATCATCATGAGTAGTAGTAGTAGTAGCAGCCGCAGCAGCAACAACATCAACAGCAGCAGCAACACCAGCAGCAGCAGTAGTAGTATATTTTTATATATGCGCCTTTTTCAAGCCTAGCCAGGCTCATGGCCCCAGTTTCCCGGTTTCTGTGACGTATGTGTTCCTCCGAGCTGGCAGAAACGTTAGCACACCGGGCGAAGTGCTTATCGGTATTTCGCCTGTCGCTACGTTCTGCTAAGCAGAAGTGTGGGAAAGGCGGTGAGTTGGCAGAATTGTTAGCACGCCGGGCAAAATGCTCAGCGGTATTTCGTCTGCCGTTACGTTGAGTTCAAATTCCGCCGAGGTCGACTTTGCCTTTCATCCTTTCGGGGTCGATAAATTAAGTACCAGTTACGCACTGGGGTCGATGTAATCGACTTAATACGTTTGTCTGTCCTTGTTTGTTCTCTCTGTGTTTAGCCCCTTGTGAGCAGTAAAGAAATAGGTATGTGTTCCTTCCATGCTGAACGGGACGCCAGTCCATCGCAGCGTTACTCAAGAAACAAGAAGAAATAGTGAGAGAAAGTTGGTGCGAAAGAGTACAACAGGGGTCGCCACAACCCCCTGCGGGAGCCAACCCCCACCTGTGGTGCATTAGGTGTTTTCGCTCAATAAACACACACAACGACCGGTCTGGGAATCGAAACTGCGATCCTCCGATCGCGAGTTCGCTGCCCTAACTACTGGGCCATTGCGCCTCCATAGTAGTAGAAGTATATAATTTTTAAACCACAGCAACTACTGTGATAGTCCTCACCTATTTTCCGCTGAATTGTTGTGTTTTCTGTCTTTGAATTGCATTTATTTATTATGCATGTGTGTCAGTAACTCTGTGCGTATGTGCATCTGTGTGTTCCTGCATGTGTGTCTGAGTTTGTGCTCGTGTAAGTATGTGTATTTACGTGTGTGAGTGAGAGCGTGAATAAATACATGTGTGAGTGTAAGAATGAATTCTGTAGGTTTATATTTAGGGCATTCTGTTTCGTTTTTAAAAAAAGTTACATGCATATATACAGATTTACATAACTACATAGTTACATGTGTAAATATAGGCATGCACACACACATATGCACATATACGTGTTTGCGTGAGTGTTTGTGTATATATATATATATATATATATATATACAATCATGTGTGTTTACGTTTTTGTGTGTTCACAAGAGTAGATGTATACATACACACACACACACACATACATATGTATGTATGTATACATATATGCATACATGTATATATATATGCATACATGTATACATATACATATACATTTATACATCTTGAAAATATATGTAAGTATATGCATATATATATGAATGTGTACACACACACGCACACATATATATATATATTATACGTATAAATATATATATGCCACTATGTATATACATACGCATACATATATAGTATATATGTGTGTGTATATATACGTATATGTATATATGTGTGTGTGTATGTATATGTATATATATATATATATGTACATGTACATATATATATATATGTATACATGTATATATATATACATATAAATGTATATATATATATATATATATATATATATTATATATATATATATATATACATATATATACATGTACATATATATATATCACATATACATATATATATATATATACATGTACATATATATATATATACATTTACATACATATATATATATATGTACATATATGTAATGTATATATATATATATATATGTATATATATATATATATATATATATGTATATATATATATATACATGTATATATATATATATATATGTATATATATATATATATATATATGTATATGTATATATATATATATATATATATATATATATATATATATATATATATATATATATATATATATATACACACACACACATATATTATATTTCCTTTTCCATTTACCTTTATCAAAATACTACATCTATTAACTAACTCAATAAAAGGCTGACAATTGCTTCATATACAGAATGAGTTGAGTTGACATTGTCAAATATTGTACGACTGAATAAAATTATATTTCCCAATCATTTTCCTCTACAATATATATATATACACACATATATATACATTTTATCTATATGTTGTGTTTATATTATGCTATATATTGTTATGTTATTTCATTTCATTTCATTTATTAAATTCATTTGGGTGTCTATTTGTTTGCTTGCTTTGTTGTGTTGCTTTATTTCTGTCTTTACAAATAATTCTTATATATATATTCGATTGGTAAAATGGTTTCTATAAATAATTTGTAAACATTGGGACAAGTTGTTACACATATCTTCCTCCCTTCTCTCTCTCTCTCTCCATCTCTCTTTATCTCTTCCCCTCCCGCCCTCTCTCTCTCTGACTCTCTTTCTATCGTTATAGCTCTCTCTTAATGCAATATTTATCGCAATTTTATTCCTTGCATCAGCTTCTCAAACTGCAATGCAGCGTGCATGGAAAGAACTGCCATTTTCAAACTGTCTCTGTAACTGTTTCTCAGCTTTGTCATCATCATCATC
This sequence comes from Octopus sinensis, assembly GCF_006345805.1. NCBI lineage: Eukaryota > Metazoa > Mollusca > Cephalopoda > Octopoda > Octopodidae > Octopus > Octopus sinensis. The sequence continues at coordinate 35,450,062 of NC_043011.1, read as the reverse complement.
ATCACCACCACCACCACCACCATAATCATCATTGTAAATATCCTCATTATTATGCATTGTTGACGGCTCTGCAGGGAAGATGTGTTCAGCTTTCTTCCCCCAGCCAATGGCATATATCAGCTTTCTACATATATAAAGCAGTAAAGAATTAGGCTAGCACTATGTTGGATAGCCTTATTTGCATAATTGTCATAATGGACAAAACACACTACAGAGAAAGTTCTTATAAGATTAGAAACAAAAAATAGAAAGAGATGAAGATAAATTAACAATGAGTAAAATTGGTAATTAAATGAACAAATTAAAAAGATAACTTAATGCAAAGGATGTTGGAATACCTTGCTAATTTTGAGGTGATGAAAAGTAACTTTTATGGACTGTTAAAAATCTATAAACGCAAAGAAATTAATAACAGCGTAAAGAATTCCCATGGATGGAAGCACTCCGTCGGTTACGACGACGAGGGTTCCGGTTGATCCGATCAACGGAACAGCCTGCTCGTGAAATTAACGTGTAAGTGGCTGAGCACTCCACAGACACGTGCACCCTTAACGTAGTTCTCGGGGATATTCAGCGTGACACAGAGAGTGACAAGGCCGGCCCTTTGAAATACAGGTACAACAGAAACAGGAAGTAGGGGAGATAAAGGAGAAAGAGAAAGAAAGAGGTAGTTGTGGTGAAAGAGTACAGCAGGGATCACCACCATCCCTGCCGGAGCCTCGTGGAGCTTTTAGGTGTTTTCGCTCAATAAACACTCACAACGCCCGGTCTGGGAATCGAAACCGCGATCCTACGACCGCGAGTCCGCTGCCCTAACCACTGGGCCATTGCGCCTCCACTAAAGAAGAACTCCCATACACCGTATGTGAAAAATTTTAAACCATGTGATCTAAAATAATGTCCAATTTGTTGCAGAGCCAACAACTAACGCTCAAAAAATTAAGCAATTTCTTTGAAACATGTTTGAAACCTCTATGCAAATCCATCCCTAGTTTCGTCAAAGATGACCTGGACTGCCTAAAACCACGTTCCAGAAATAGTAAAGAAAGGGACGATCCGGGTGAGTTTTGAGGTAATC
>NC_043011.1:35423984-35446484 GCF_006345805.1 Octopus sinensis | reverse complement strand
AATTATCTTCCCCATATTCTACATGTGCTCTGCTTCTCTTCAAAATGAAATGAATATACAAATTCTTTTGAGTGTCAGGAGTATTTGTCTTTCATTAAGTGCAGGGGTCGTGGATCCTCTGAATTCCATCCAATAAATATACATAAAACCATCGGCACACGGACAATTTCCAGTTTGTCACGCAACATTAATTACGTCCCCCTAGATATCTGCTTAATCCATCTTCATTTTCCTATAGTTTCTCTCATTGGTTCATTAGCTTCGAGAGATGTCGGTCTACGTAATTTGGCATGCAAGTGCAAATTATACAGTGCATTAATTTGCACAGAAACTTGCTGCATCTGTAGTTCATTCAATATTTAGATTCGCTTTCAGAATTTTTGCGAACTTAACTGAAAGCTATCAGTTAGCAATTCGTGTAATTTCTCCGTGATTGTGTGATTAAGGAACTCACTTTTGCAGATTCATGGTTTCAGGTTTCAGTCCCACCACCGTGCAGTCCCAGGATGTCCAATGCCTTGTGAGAAAATTTAGTTGGTGGAAACAGTATGGAAGACTGTTGTGTATGTGTATACATACATACACACACACACACCAACACACACACATACACACACACACACATATATATATATATATATATATATATATATATCAGTCGCCATTATAGATCGTTAGACACTACACACATTTTTTCTCTCCTTGTTTCTCTCCTTGTTTTTTCTGTGTCCCTTTCTGTAGAAGAGCGTAGGCTCGAAACGTAAAAGACTTTTTCTATTCTTGAGCGTTATACAAATATATCTGTTTTTGTACACCACCTGTCTTCGTCTTTTGATTTTTTTCGTAAACTCTCCCTATATATATGCACACACATACACACTAACACACACACATTTACATGTATATATACACGCTCAATGTGTGTATGTGTGTGAAAATACTGTTTATTTATTATTATGTACTTTATTGTGATCTAGGTAAATGTTTTATATATTTTATTTTTTCTATATGGTATGATTTACGTCTATCATTACATAATAGTGGTTTTTCGCTAATTTATATATATTTATATATTTATATTGTGAAATTTGATTTAATACTAAATTGAAATTTTCCCTGTAAGTTTGGAGTTTTACTCCCTAATATTATTATTATATATTATATATATATATATACATATATACATATATATATACGTATATATATACATATATACACACATATACATATATACATGTATATACATATATTGATAGAAATGGTAAGACAACAAAAGAATGAAAGAGACCTCGATATTATGTAAATAGAGGAATTTATCGGCAAATGTGATATGTGACAATTATTCAGTAGCCACGATAAAACTCCGAGTTTATGCGTGTATGGGCGTATATAGACGTGTTCTACTCTTATTGCTTACTTTTTTATACTTCTTTACACTTTCTGCATTGTTGTCCTTAGCCCTGTTTTTTCTTGTGCTTGTGCGTATATAGACGTGTGTATGAACCTTTTTGGTGTGCGTGTGTGAGGGGGGATTGTATATATATATTTATTTTTTGGCGAATGGTGTGGGTGAGAATGTATACGTTTCAAGTGAGGGTGGATGAGTGTATACTTACAGGCGCATGTAGGTGGGTAACCGGACGCGCTTGTGTAGGTATGGACATGTGCCCTTAGGCGAATACTATGTACATTTTTACCCCCTTATTTTTACTCCTTCCCTTTACTTAGCGGTCATTCAAATAGCACTTTTGTCTTAATAACGGTCAATCACACAGTAATTTCCTTTTGTTTAACGGTCATTTTCATCGCATTTTTTCCGATGGCCGGATAACTGAAGAGACGGCGGCGTGGATTTCCACCCCGACATCCGAAACTCGGAGTTTTATCATGGATACCGAATAATTGTCACGTTACATTTACAGATATATATATATATATCTACATATATATACATATACAGCATGGCTGCAGTCAAATGACTGAAGCAAATAAAAGAAAAGAATAGAAGAATATATATATATATACATACATACAAAGGGGTTTGTATGATTGTGTTTAGAAGAATATATTACTCAAAAGAATTCCAACTCTGTTTTTTATGTTTTATTTATATTCTTTATAATATTAATATAGGATATAGAACATAGAATATATAGTAAGAAAGAAAGGAAATGAAGTATTGATTGCCTTATTGAACAAATGAAATATTAAATGTCTATTCTCATTGAACTAGTATACTTTCTTGCATTTAAGCATTCATCGGGTTCAGATTGTGACAGGAACGCTTCGACTGTGTCGAAGTGTTCCTGTCACTGCCTGGAATCGAATTCGGAATCTTGGGGTTAGTAGCCCACGCTCTTAACCACTACACCATGTGCCCGTGGGCTTAAACAGAAATCCATTACAACCGGCATTTGGAGTAGTGGTTAAGAGCGTGGGCTACTAACTCCAAGATTCCGAGTTCGATTCCAGGCAGTGACCTGAATAATAATAATAATGATGATGTTGATGATGATGATGATAATAATAATGATAATAATAATAATGTGATCTTTGCAGTGTGGGGTCGCGCATTGTCCTGATGAACACATCAATCCTTTTCAATTCACTAAAGCGGGTCTTTTTTTCTTCAAAGCTTGGTTCAAATGCTCTAATTGCTGACAGTAGACTTGAGCATTGATTGTTGCATTAGGTGGTAAGAATTCAAAGTGAATTACTCCTTTGTAATCCCACCAGACAGAGAGAAGAACCTTTTTCCGTGAAGTTCCCTTCTCGGTTGTGATTGAGCTTTGTACCTTTTACCAATCCACTGTTTACAACGTTTAACATTTCGATAGAAGATCCATTTTTCGTCACCAGTCACAAGTCTATCCAAAAAGGGTGAAATGAGTTCGCGAGAATGGAGAGAAGAGCAGATGTCAACTCGGGATTCGCGGCTGCTTTCGGACAATTCATGAGGCACCCATTTCCCAAGTTTAGGAACCTTTCCAAGTTGTTGAAGATGACGATGAACAGTTGTATGGTTTGAACTAAGCTTTATTGCCAATTCTTCAACTGATAATGCAGGATTTTCTTCAAGTAATGCCTCAAGGAGCTTATTAAACTTAACTGGATGTCCTGTTCGATCTTCATCTTCAAGGCTGAAATCTCCACTTCTGAATTTTGCAAACCATCTTCTGCAAATTCTTTCATTCAAGCATTCTTTCCCATAAATTGAGTGTATGTTTCGAGTCGCTTCGGCTGCAGAGTTCCTTTTTTGTACTCATAAAGCATTATGTGCCTCAAATGCTCTTTGGATACTTCCATGTTAGAAAGGGTTTTAATCAAAGAAATTTTAATTCTGTTATTCTGTAAAATAATATTTGATTAGTTTAAATGTACAGAAATGCATAAAAATAGTTTTTAATCTTGTTAGACATTCTGAAACATTTTTTAAAACTGAATGAAATTTAATAGTATTAAATTTCATTCAGTTTTAAAAAATGTTAAATCGGACAGAACTCATGCGATGACCTGTTATATATATATAATATATATATATATATATATATATATATATATATATATATCTTATAATTAAGGGCTAAAGAGGGTTATTCTAAAGCCAATACACTGATTTATCCACTTATAATCCACTTGTTACAGGAAAATTGAACTGAAAGCGGGCAACTAACCTTTAGAGAATTTAAATTTTCTAAAGGTTAGTTGCCCGCTTTCAGTTCAATTTTCTTGTAACAAGTGGATTATAAGTGGATAAATCAGCGTATTGGCTTTAGAATAACCCTCTTTAGCCCTTAATTATAAGATGTTTATACTTCAACCGTAAAGGTTTTTTTAATATACTGCCACGCTTTTTGATGGAATCCTTTTTCTGTAGAGAAAGGGACTTCATCCTATATTGTTAGTATATATATATATATATATATATATATATGCATATATGGATACAGGATGTCATCAACTGTGTAAACCACATGAACTACGAAAACAAACGTGTTAAATACGCAAAGAACGAAAGAAAAATGGAAATCAGAACAATTAAACACAGATAACACGACCCCTCATCAGTTGTCGACTATCTATCTACTCCTCATTTCGAGCATTCAACGACAATATGAGTCTTCGAAGACAGTTGCTCCCATAATTTCTAAAATAAAATTTTGGATTTATGGAGGGTCAAAGCTGAGAACAAAAACAGGACAGTGGAGACATACAAGGAAACCGAACGGAAACAAATATGAAAGGTATTAGACCAGAATGAGAGGAAAATAGTGAACGCTGGGAGAAATATTTTCTTTGAAAAGAGGAAAGATAGAAGAGAGAAAGAAAACATCCAGTACTTTGAACATCCGTGCAGGAAAAGAGTTCTTTGTGTTTACTTGTTCTGTTTTCCATGTTTTTCTCTCGTTGTTTGCGTATTTAACTCGTTTTTTTTTTCGTATTTCATGTTGTTTACACAGTTGGTGACGTACTGTACCCATATGTTCATATATATACGTATGTATGTATGTATGTATGTATGTATGTATATGCATTTATGCGTTTCAACCAAGTACCTGCAGTCGTGCTGAAGCACCACCATATATATGTATAGATATCACGTGATCACGTGACCAACCAGATCATCAGATGTTGTTACACATCGCTGGTCACAATGCGCTCGCATTATTTTAGCCTTCGAATGACGCCACCCCGCTGGCTAAGCAAGCAGGCCAATATATATATATATATATATATATATATATATATATATATATATATAGGTAAACAGTAAAATTAATTACAGACATGGACAAGAACATGAAACACCACAGAGACGACACAAGAACCACAGGACGGGACATTCGAAGCCCTCAGTCATCAGTCAAGAACCAGATCATCTTAGCAATTTAGCTGATTAATCTTGAGATTGCTCCGATATGGCCAGCCCGCCAGGGAAATCTAAGCCAAGCGCATTAGATCCCCTGGAAGAAAGCTTCGAATGTATACAACGAAAGGACGGAAAACGATCGAAGTACACAAACAAAAATACAGAATACGTGACACCAATAAGAATACAAAAACGTAAAAACAATAACGGTAAAATAAACAACAAAACAAAACCAGGACGTAGGACAAGGGTCTTTCGACAGGACGATTTGAGTATGGGGCTGGCTTGTGAAGTTGTGCCTAAAGGCCACGGGGAGACGAACAAATACGTGTTGCTTCTGCGGCTGCTGAAAACGAAAAGAGCGCTCAACAGCGGCTAGCTGTCACGTGAGAACAAAAGACAGGAGAAAGGGACAGATGAAAAGGGAGAGAAGGTGGACGAGGGAGGAGAAGAAAGAGACAGATCGAGGGGGCTGGAGGTGAGAGAGATAGAGAAACGTAGAAGGGGGGGAGACGGATGGAGAGGGAAAGAAAGGAAGTGGAATAAGGGAGGAGAGAGAGAGAGAGAAAAAGAGACAGATTAAGAGTCGTATCAAGCTAGAGAAAAAATATACTTATCGTATAAGGACAATTGTGGATACGTAGCCGCCGATTATATAGGTAAACAGTAAAATTAATTACAGACATGGACAAGAACATGAAACACCACAGAGACGAACAAGAACCACAGGACGGGACATTCGAAGCCCTCAGTCATCAGTCAAGAACCAGATCATCTTAGCAATTTCGGCTGATTAATCTTGAGATTGCTCCGATATGGCCAGCCCGCCAAGGGAAATCTAAGCCAAGCGCATTAGATCCCCTGGAAGAAAGCTTCGAATGTATACAACGAAAGGACGGAAAACGATCGAAGTACACAAACAAAAATACAGAATACGTGACACCAATAAGAAACACAAAACGTAAAAACAATAACGGAAAAAATAAAAAATAAACAACAAAACAAAACCAGGACGTAGGACAAGGGTCTTTCGACAGGACGATTTGAGTATGGGGCTGGCTTGTGAAGTTGTGCCTAAAGGCCACTGGGAGACGAACAATTACGTGTTGCTTCTGCGGCTGCTGAAAACGAAAAGAGCGCTCAACAGCGGCTAGCTGTCACGTGAGAACAAAAGACAGGAGAAAGGGACAGATGAAAAGGGAGAGAAGGTGGACGAGGGAGGAGAAGAAAGAGACAGATCGAGGGGGCTGGAGGTGAGAGAGATAGAGAAACGTAGAAGGGGGGGGAGACGGATGGAGAGGGAAAGAAAGGAAGTGGAATAAGGGAGGAGAGAGAGAGAGAGAAAAAGAGACATATATATATATATATATATATATATATTATTTATATTATTATTTAATTGAACGCCACGCATCCATGTATTCCGTTCTGTGTGTTTGTGTGTGGAAATATGTTGGGAATGTCATGGTTACAATAACTTTTATCGTAGGTTTACAGGATCACGCCTGATCTGGAGCTAAGCAACAGCAACAACTACAACAGCTACTACCAAATACTACAACCACTGCTATTGCTACATCTACAACTGATTCTACCGCTATTTCTATTCTTTGTACTTACTATTGGGTTGGTGCATAATTATTGCGGCTTTTTCTCAACAAAAACAATAACAATATTTTACAAAAAAATCTTTAAATGACGGTCTGACCGTCTGCCAAGCAAATGGGAAGCAGTAATTGAAGTAGATGGTGAATATGCTCCGGGATAATCATTTAAAGATGTTTTTGTTACATGTTATTGTTTTTTTTTAAATAAAATTTGTTGAAAAAAAGCCGCAATAATTATGCACCAACCAAGATTATCTATCAGTCGTTAGGTTATTTCAAAAGAAGTTCTCCAAACCTAACATAAACCTTTCTAATGCGTTTGAGTTAGATTCAATGTTTTTCAATGTTGAAGAGTGCCTTGTTGGAAGCACAATAGAAAATGTTGGAAGCCGAGGGACGGGAGTAGTGTTTTCTAGAACATGCAGAGCGACAGCACTGAATATACATGCAATGTGATGTCAAGGCAAAGTAGTGGTCCTTTTATATGGTCGAAAGATGAGGGTCGTATTTGAGACGGAAAGACGATAGAGAGCGGGGGGGGGGAGAGTAAGAGGTATGGAGGAAGAGAGAGAGGGAGGAGAATAATATAGAAAGTGTGAGAGTTGGAGACAAGGACAGAGACAAAGAGAGAGAGAAAGTAGGAGAGAGAAAGATGATAGAGAGTGGAGGAGAGGAGATAAGGGCAAGGAGAGAGGGGAAGTCAGAGAGAGTGGGAGAGCGAAAGATGATAGAGAGTGAGAAAGACAAGGAGAAAGAGAGAGAGGGAAATTGGAAAGAGTGGGAGAGAGCAAGATAATAGAGAGTGTGGGAGAAGAGATTAGGAGAAAGAGAGAGATTAAGTAAAATGATATAGAGTAGGAGAGAAAGTAGGAGGCAAGAACTAAGAAAGATGAAGGAAGTTGCAGAGAGAGTCAGACAGATAGATTGAGGAAGTTATTCCTTTCTTCCTTCTCTTTCTCTCTCCTCTTTACCCTTTCTCCCTCTATATCTCTCTTCTCCCTCTTTCTCCTTTCTCTTCTTTCTCTTTCTCCTTTATCTCCCCTATTTCTTTCTGTCATATCCTCCCCTATATCTCTCTTCTTTCACCCTCTCTCTCTCTCTCTCTCACTTCTCTCTTTTCTCCCTTCTCTCTACCTCCCTCTCTTCCCCTTTCTCTCACTTATCTCTTTCTTCCCTCTCTCTCCTCTCTCTCTCTCTCTCTTCCCTTCTCTCTGCCCCACTCTCTCTCTCCTCCTTATCTCTCTCCCCCCTCTCTCTTCCCCTTTCTCTCACTTATCTCTTTCTTTCCCTCCTCCTCTCCTCTCTCTCTCTCTCTCTCTCTTCCCCTCTCTCTGCCCCACTCTCTCTCTCCTCCTTATCTCTCTCCCCCTCTCTCTCTTCCCCTTTCTCTCACTTATCTCTTTCTTCCCTCTCTCTCCTCTCTCTCTCCCCTCTCTCTCTGCCCCACACTCTCTCTCCTCCTTATCTCTCTCCTCCTTATCTCTCTCCCCCTCTCTCTCTTCCCCTTTCTCTCACTTATCTCTTTCTTCCCTCTCTCTCCTCTCTCTCTCTCTTCCCCTCTCTCTTCCCCCTCTCTGCCCCACTCTCTCTCTCCTCCTTATCTCTCTCTCCCCCTCCCTCTCTTCCCCTTTCTCTCACTTATCTCTTTCTTCCCTCTCTCTCTCCCCTCTCTCTCCTCTCTCTCTCTCTTCCCCTCTCTCTGCCCCACTCTCTCTCTCCTCCTTATCTCTCACCCCCTCTCTCTCTCTTTCACCCATTAAAGATCAGCTCGTCATTTATCAAATGGAACCTTTATATTCTGGGTATATTCTTCTTCTTTGGAATTGGTAAGGAATCAGAATTCTCTCTGCAATAACATGCTATGTCCACCGAGGGGAAAACTGCTATAATTGAGTTCATCAGTGTCAAAACCAAATGCATTTACTGATAAACACACTGTTATTTCATCGTTAGGAATTCTTTCTCTTTTCTCTTTTTCTTTTCATTTTCCTTTCCTTTCTTTTCTTTTTCTGTTTTCTTTTCTTTCGCTTTTCTTTCCTTTCTTTGTGTCTTTCTTCACTTCACTGCTTCATTTGAATTTCATGTATAGCTATTTCATTCCTTCTGGTGGCAATGATGATGATGATGATGGGGAGGAGGAGGAGGAGGAGGGGTGACGGCGGCAGGGGTGGAGACAGTGGTGGAGGAGGCGGCAGGGGCGGTGGCGGAGGTGGGGGAGGCGGCGGCGGCGGTGGAGGTGGCAGTGGAGGCGAAGGCGGCGGCAGCAGCAGTTGTGCATTTGAAGTTAAACCTACATCTTCATTCCTGTTTAACTTAAGAAAGACAGTAGAATAGTGCCTTGCAAACTGAAGAGCAAACCAGGAAATGCTTTATTATAAATATGCCAGAAATATGTAAGAGAGATACTTAATCTAAGAACAAGGAATATATTCTCAGTAAATATAAAAATGAAATTATTGCTGCATTTTTTAGTGGTTTATAACTGCATTTGGTTTGATAATGAAGAAAAGCCTGTGTGTTATGGTGTACACCAAAATGGTGCACACTTGATGGTAGTATTATGCTCCTTGACAATGTTCTAGATAGCAGTACTGTCAAAAAGTATCAAAACTATTGTGACTTCTAACCAACAGCCGATGAAGGGAATACCACTCTAGCTAAACTGTATGTAAAATGTAAAATATATTACTGGATGTGTAAATGCTAGACAACACTGATAACTAGAAGATAACTGGTTTAATTCTTGAGTGATTTGTTTGACAGTTTTTTTTTCATTTTCTCAGTAACCCATCTCTCATACTGTGACCACTCATCTTTCTGTATTAAACCTTCTGTTCGAAGTTTTGCAGTCCTGTATGCTGAACAGTGACCTCATTAGTGCTATTGGGACAAAGAAAGCACCCAGTATATACTGAAGAAGTGCATCCAGCTGTAGAAACCTTGCCAACGGAGACAATGGACCATAATTCTCTCCTTGGACCCATCAGATCATGTCACATCATTATACTCACATCAGCGTGAAACAAAGATCTTAAATGTTTATGATGATAACTGTTATTTTCCTTTCATCACACAATAATGAGTTTTTGATATTGATTGCTACTGTTAAGAGATGAGATATTTGCAAGTTTGTTTCTAGGACTGGGCATAAAGTACCATATTTTAACTTGTATAAGAAACCCTCATGTATAAGGAACCCCTTAATTTTGTGGGCTTAAAATTTAGAAAAAAATTTTGTAAGGGATTATAATTATAATATTATCCATGTATAAGAAACTCCCATATTTTTTAACCTAAATTTTGAGATAAAGGGGTTTCCTTATACATGTTAAAATACAATAATTTCTCTTGCTATTCCCAGAATTTTGACTGATGTTTCTCTGGAAACTGGGATTCATTACTCTTGTTGCTCCATCGTCTGGTTTCTATTGCTTTTCTTTCTTGTTTTCTTGCTTAGTCTTCTAGTTCTTCTGGATAAACTAGCTCTGAAGTGTTTCAAACAATGACAAATATAGCAACTAGAAATTTTGCCCTGTGTCATTAACCCTATGTCAGTCATCTCAGCATCCTTAACCAAACACAGCACCAGTATGGCTTTATGACCTTTGGGTATCATTAGAACTCACAAGTCAATTTTGATATATCATAACCCCATGTCAGCTCTTGTTATCCCTTCTTTAAACACTCATCCATACTGCCAAATGAAAAGTAACGATCAGCCACTAATCTACATTGCTTTTAATGTCTTTAATTATCACTCCTGTATTTCTTTACATTATGTACCAGAGCACAAGTGCTTGGTTGGAGGTATACCTAACAATTTCCACCTGTGTTTCTGTTGAATCTTTGGTCTTGAAAGTACAATAGTTAGTGCCATAACGTTTCTTTTCCTGTTCTGGTTCAGTAGATTTCTTCTTCAAGAGTTTGGATGTAATTTCTGTCATGAAAGTAAGTTCAATCCAGTGCTATTTTTTTCTTAAGCCACAGATACTCTTTTACTCTTTTACTTGTTTCAGTCATTTGACTGCGGCCATGCTGGAGCACTGCCTTTAATCGAGCAACTCGACCCCGGGACTTATTCTTTTGTAAGCCCAGTACTTATTCTATCGGTCTCTTTTGCTGAACTGCTAAGTAACGGGGACATAAACACACCAGTATCGGTTGTCAAGCAATGCTAGGGGGACAAACACAGACACACAAACACACACACGTGCATATATATATATATATATATACATATATACGACGGGCTTCTTTCAGTTTTCGTCTACCAAATCCACTCACAAGGCTTTGGTCAGCCCGAGGCTATAGTAGAAGACACTTGCCCAAGGTGCCACACAGTGGGACTGAACCCGGAACCATGTGGTTGGTAAACAAGCTACTTACCACACAGCCACTCCTGCGCCTATATATACTTTTCCTATTGTTCTCTCTTGGATTACCACCTGCAGCAAAAAAGAAAAACAGTGTTTGGTCTTAGAAAATTCCCCCAACTACTATTTCTTTCTTGGAACTGTGGTAGACCAAAAAATTCTGTCCTATTTGCTTCAATGCATAAGAGATTTAAAATGCAAATATCACCACTGTTTCATTGTATTGATGTCTTCAAAATTATTTGTTTGACTGTTTGGAATATTTTTTAGGTATTAATTGTTCATTTAAATAAGTTTAAGTTTATTTTTCTTCCTTTTGTTCTTCTGTTTTGTTTTTGTGTCATTCATCTTTCTTCATTAGTTGTTTCAATGTTTTGTTGTGCATAAAGTTTGTGGTTTGGTAGTCATTTTGACAGAATAATAATAATGATAATAATAATAATATAATAATAATAATAATAGTAATAATAATGACAGCGGATGACAATGTGTCTCTAAAAGAAATGGAGAAACTTTCAAAATACAAAGACCTGGAAATAGAGGTAGCCAGAATGTGGAATCTAAAAACAGAAACAATTCCTATCATAATAGGTGCATTAGGCATGATAAAAAAATATTCAGACAAATACATAACAAAAACACCAGGACTTACAAACACATATAACATACAGAAAATTGCACTACTAGGCACTGCACACATCCTACGCAGAACACTTACATACAATAACCATCAGAGCATCACATCAAATCACAGCACATACCCAAGGCACACAGAGCTGTGCTCAGTAGTGAAGTGAAAGCACGATATAAAAAATATACTACTGAATAATAATAATCATGTACATTCTTTTGTCTTGGTATAAAAGATGGGCTACAGCAAATATTCTGCTCAATACCACAGATTTGCTTGATGCCACAGAGTTGGTTGACCCTAACCAGTTGAGCATGTCCTTTGGGGGCTGACAATATATGCATCTCTAATTGCAAGCAGAAGTAGTAGGGAAGCATCAGAGCCATGTGTTGATAGGAATTCTTTGGAGTTTGAATAATTCACCTCTGGAAACACGGGTGTTTCGTTCATCATCCTTAACCCTTGGCCTACCAGAGAAAATGTATGTCACTGATTACCAACTGGGTCCAATGGACCCAATATTTTTCTTTTAATTAAATTTTATTCAAACTACCCCTATTTCTTAGCTACGTTATATATGTTATCAGGCAAATGAAGAATTATTGTTTTTCACAAATTTTAATTTAAAAAGTACAGCTTACAGAATATATTATAAATTTAAAAGATTACAAAAATACAGAATTACAGCTCTTCATTGCAGTGAATGCAGACAACATTGGAATGTTCTTGGCAAACATGGATATTACAATTTTTACATGTAGTACGAGTTTTCCTGTCTTTTTTTGGGCTTCACAAAGAACATCTTCCTTTTTTCTTTGGCTAAGGACTCTGAAATGAGGTTGAAGATTGTCTTCTTTTATAGTTTGGTTGAGAAATGTTAGCGGAACTAGAAGATCGTTTGTCATGTTCTTGTTTAGCATTACCTCCAGCAAGTTCCTTTCCTAACTGAATTAGGCACTGTCTTCTTTTATCCTTGAAACTTTGCAAGTGAGGCTGTTTAGCATCAATGAAAGCATTCACTGCACTTATATCAATCCTGTTGTAGAATATGACCATAGGCTATCTTTGAGTCATTCTGTCACAAGTGAATGTCCTTACCAACTTATCTAGGGTATCTATTCCTCCTTTTGTTTTTTTTGTAACATGTAATCACTTGAGGTTTTCTTTTCAGCACTTTTTTAATCAATTGAAGGCTGAGAGTATTGTACTCATAAGTGTGATTACACAATTTTTCTTGGGACAGTAAAATAGGATCATAAAATCTTTTTGAAATTCAAATATTGTGCTGTTGATTTCTCTTTCTTTTCTATTTGTGAAAGCACTTGGAAGTTCATCTCTGTTCTTACTAATTGTTCCAACTAAAGTAGTTTTCTTGCTAAGCAGCTTTTGAATCAAACTTAGACTTGTAAAAAAGTTAGCACAAATTATATTGCGACCAGTATTTTCAAGTTCTTTTATTAGATCGTCAACAACTCTTGAATCTTGATTTGTCTCTCTCTCCCTTTTATTGAGTCTTTTCCAGTGTAGATATGCATTTTCCAGGTATAAGATGTTTCACTGTTGCATATTGCCCAAATTTTATTTCCATTTTTCCCTGGTTTTGAAAGAATATGCATTCAGAATGGGCAGTACCCTCTGAATGAAACTAATTGTTCATCAACTGTCATGCATGAACTGGAAGCATATCCATCTTCCAAATTCTGATTCCACATTTCAAATACTTCTCTTATGGGCTCCAATTTATCATCACTTCTCTTTTTTCTTCTTGCACTAGTACCATCAAAGTGCAATACTTGTAAAATCTGTTGAAATATTCCCTGGCTCATAATTTTGTTGAATATTGGGCAGCAATCTTCTTCACTCCATAATTGTGTGACATTTTGATGTTTAGATTTATAAACACCTATAAGAATAATCAGTCCAATAAATTTCTTTAGTTCAGAATGATCAATTTCCTTCCATTTATCTTTTTAAACAACCTGACCTTCAACATTTGTCCATTTACGAATTACTTCAAGAAGATTCTGGTGCATAAAAATAGTAAAATATGTTTCAATGCTATCGCAATACCTTTTAGCAAATGAGATGGTTCGCATTCTTGGAGAACAATATTGCATTATGAAGTTCTTACTGCTGCTTGAGTAGGAGGATTAGAATGCCAAACTTCTTGTCTGTCTCTAGAAACATATTGCTCATTCATAATTGGATGGCTTGCAGATAAATTGTTTTTGAGTATCTTCATCATCTGATGACACAGAACCTAAACTGTCCAGCACACAATCACTTTCACCATCCTCTTCAGGGTAACAGAAGGAATCACTACTATCTTCTTTCCATTCTTCATCTAATTCCAATAATTCGATTTTGGTCTTCACTCAAGTTTTCATGGGGTAGAAAGGGCTCCTTAGCCGTAGTGAAGGCAATCTATCTAGGGAGATAACCTTACAATAAATCACTGGGTCCGTAGCTTAGAAATACTGGGTTGACATCCAGCGGGAACAGCTTTGTTTCATGGAGGAGGAAAGATCTTCTTTAGTACTTGGTTGTACAATGCTTTCCAATGTGTGTAGTAGTGGTGCGCGCACACATTATTAGCCATTTGAAAAGACTATGAAAGTCTCGACCACGGTCGAACAATGATGATGATGAAGTTTTCATGTCTAGGTATATTGGAAAGCACAACTGAACTATATGAAACTTGGTAGCAAACTAAAGGCAGATATTGCTCTTTCACATATTTATACTCTCCTGAAAGATGATGCACTATATTGTAAGAATTGCATTATCACATAGAAATATTCTTTTCTACTCTAGGTACACGGCCCGAAATTTTGGGGGAGGGGGCCAGTTGATTAGACTGACCCAGTACACAACTGATATTTAATTTATCATCTCCGAAAGGATGAAAGGTAAAGTTGACCTCAGCGGAATTTGAACTCAGAATGTAAAGACAGATAAAATAATGTCCGACGTGCTAATGTTTCTTATTTCTTTACTGCCTACAAGGGGCTACACAATGAGGGGACAAACAAGGACAGACAAATGGATTAAGTCGATTATATCGACCCCAGTGCATAACTGGTACTTATTTAATCAACCCTGAAAGGATGAAAGACAAAGTTGACCTCGGCGGAATTTGAACTCAGAATGTAGTGGCAGACAAAATACCGCTTAGCATTTCACCCAGCGTGCTAATGTTTCTGCCAGCTCGCAACCTTCAGCACATAGAAATATTGCATCACCCTATAACCTAGCAGATTGAACGTGATGCAATACCACGCAAATTTATAGGAATATTTTCATAATTTTTTCCTATTTTATCTAAAATTCTGCAAATAAATTGAAAACAATTTTATCTATTTTATATCTGATAAATATCTGGGAAAATAATATTTGATACTGTTTTTATTCTGTTTAGAATGACAAGAGTATTGCCTGAATTTAATTCAAGGGTCCAATGGACACATATGGTAATTAATGTATAAAGTGAAATTTTCTAGCTTTTATAAACATACAGAAAAAATAAGTCATATATGTGTGTGTATATGTGTGTGTGTGTGTGTCAGTGTTTGTCCCCAATCTCTGTTTACATTCATTTACCTCCCTGTCACTTAGCAGTTTGGTCAAAGAATAAGTATTGAGATTAAAAGTAAAAAAGATTAGTAATGGTGCCAATACTTTCAACTAAAGAGTTCTTCGATGTGGTGCTCTAGCATGGCCACAGTCTAATAATTGCTGCAAGTAACATATCAGAGATAGTATTCTGTGTGTCTTATCGTAAAAGTACATGATTATCCCCATCAAAACATTATGCAACAGAAATTTATAGTATTCGTCTAATGAATGCTCGCATTCTCCTCATGTTCTTTGAATAAAATAAACTTAATCGAGGAAACTGATAATTACTTTCTTTTTTCTTTCCATATAAGCAATTAAGCAGGGATAAGCAATTGGCAGACATACATATATATATACATATATGTGTGTGTGCGTGTATACAGTTATATATTTGTGTGTATGCATGTGTGTATGAATGTATATGTATATATGTATCAGTATAAGCATATCTATATATATATATATATAATATATATATATATGTGTGTGTGTGTGTGTGTGTGTGTGTGTCGGTATATGTATATGTGTGTGCATATATATATGAATGTGTATATATATATATATATATACATATAACAAATATATATGCACACACACTCATATATATATGTGTATGTATATGTGCATGTATGTATATGTATATATATGTGTATATATGTATGCATATATGTATGTGTACATGTATATTGTATCTATATGTATACATGTATGTATGTATGTATGTATATATATATATACACACACACACACACACACACATATATATATATATATATATTATATATATATATATGTGTGTGTGTGTGTGTGTCGGTATATGTATATGTGTGTGCATATATATATGAATGTGTATATATATATATATATATATACATATAACAAATATATATGCACACACACTCATATATATATGTGTATGTATATGTGCATGTATGTATATGTATATATATGTGTATATATGTATGCATATATGTATGTGTACATGTATATTGTATCTATATGTATACATGTATGTATGTATGTATGTATATATATATATACACACACACACACACACACACACATATATATATATATATATATATATACACACACATATATATACATATATATATACATATATATACATATACATATATATATATTTATATATACATATACATATATATATTTATATATACATAATTTATATATACATAATATATATATATATATTTACACACACACACACATATATATATATATATTGTTTGGAGAGCATCATAATGTGACATCGTATTCTATGATGAATTATCCTCGGATTAACTTTGTTTTGATGCTGGCAAGATACTTTCAATTTTGCTGGTGTTTTTCCTTTCCTTCTTTCTTTCTCTCTTTCTTCTTGATTCTCCCCCTCTCTCTCTCTCTCTCTCTCTCTCTCTTCCTTCCCTTCTCTTCTCTTTCTCTCTTCAGATACAATTTAGATAAAAAGAAAACTAACATAAAATTTGTTTGTTTTCCTTTTCAATCTTAGAATCGTTTAAACAAATACAATCAGCATTCATAAAACAAACACTGTGTACATTTAAAACATAAGTATACCAACCAGGAAATAAGAGTTCAATTCCTACCAAAAATAAATTTGTCACGTTTTTATATATTTTTCATTATTAGTTTTGTTTTTCTTCTTCTTTAGCCCCAGAGCAGCATGATCCAGCTGACCTGAGATGAAAGGCATTCTGGCTTTCACCAAGCTGATTATTATGATTTTGTGAGCTGGCCGAATCATTAGAGCACTGGTAAAAATACTTTGTAGTGTTTCTTTGGAATCTTTATATTCTGAGTTCAAATCACACAGAGATCGACTTTAGCTTTCATCATTTTGGTGTTCATAAATTAAAGTATCAGTCAATAACTGGGGTCTATGGTGTCAGCTCAACTTCTCCCTCAAAAATTATTGTCTTTATACCTAAATCAGAAACTGTTATTTTAAAAGCAGATAAACAGAACTCAGAACGTGAATATATATATTCTAATTTTTTCCCCGATTATCAATCGGCAAAAGTAACTTCTGCCATTTAATAATAATAATAATAATAATAATAATAATAATAATAATAATAATAATAATAATAATAATAATAATAATAATAATAATAATAAAATGCCCTGATGCAGTACCAGGCAGTGGCTCTCATGGCTTCTGATCTTAACTGATTGGAAGTGTTATCATGTACATTGTTTTGTCTTGGTATAAAAGATGGGCTACAGCAAATATTCTGCTCAATACCACAGATTTGATTGTCAGTTGTTTGACCTTAACCAGTTGAGCATGTCCCTTAGTGGCTGACGATATGTGCATCTCTGATCACGAGCAGAAGTAGTGGGGGAGCATCATGGCCATGTGTTGGGGGGGATTCTTTGGGGTTTGAATAATTCACCTCTGGAAACATGGGTGGTTCTTTCAACATCCTTAAACAACCCTTATTCAGAGACCTTTTGAGCGGGATGGGCTACTCAACCTGAAGAAAATTCTAACTGGGCCCCACCTGCAAGGTCATGTGCTGTTTATCTTGATATGAGATCACCATGTCGCGCACATATGGTTGTGATGCATGTGCCTGGTGTACCTTTATCAGACGGGTAGTCATGATGGGTATATTGGGCTTCGTATATTTTACCCCAGTGTCACTTTGATGGCATGCACTGCTCTCTCACTCAATAATAATAATAATAATAATAATCGTAATATCCTCTGGAACTTCACCATTCAAAGTAACAGAAAGATAGATGCAAATAGGCCAGACATCATATTGAAAGACTTCAGACAAAAATCATGCCTCGTCATTGATATGACTGTCCCAATCGATATAAACGTATCTGTCAAAACCTACCAAAAACTGAGCAAATATAAAGATCTTGAAATAGAAATCAGCAAAATGTGAAACCTGAAGACTAAAACAATACCTGTTGCCATAGGTGCCCTGGGAATGATAGCAAAAGGGGCTGATTGCTACCTAGCTCAAATACCAGGAAACCCCAAAATGGCAGAAATTCAAAAGATACTGCTCATGGAAACTGCCCATATCCTACATAAAATACTGACTATGTAATCTCAAGTTTTAAAACAAACACATAATTTTCTTATGGTTTTTCTTATGGTTTCTTAAATATTCTCTAGTACAACACTATGTACAAAACTAAATATTTTGCACCTTAGGCATAACACCAGCATGAACTTCTAACCTGTTGTCTCTTGAGGTCTCTGGGTGAGACTTGGAGCCAACTTATACAAATGTAAAGCAGAAGTCAAACATAGAATAATAATAATAATAATAATAATAATGATGATGATGATGATTTCATTTATTTGCCCCCATGCTCTTTGTCTGTCTCAATAAAAAAAAGAAAGAAAAATGTAAGTATATATGATATACACTGAAAAGGAAGGGACACATGCATAGCATACAAAAGTTTTTAAAAAATGGTAGGGAGGATGATAGAGATGTGGCCCTCCTGAAACAGGAAGGCCTCTAGGCATAACTGAGGAAC
This sequence comes from Octopus sinensis, assembly GCF_006345805.1. Classification (NCBI taxonomy): domain Eukaryota; kingdom Metazoa; phylum Mollusca; class Cephalopoda; order Octopoda; family Octopodidae; genus Octopus; species Octopus sinensis. The sequence goes on along the minus strand of NC_043011.1, from coordinate 35,427,854 downwards.
CCCACTGTCTGAGATTTCCCTGAAACCCTTGGAGCAAGTGCCCGCTCCATTTCTTTCTCTCCTACTTGAAAATGGTTTCAAATATTGGCTCAGGGCCAGCAATTTTGGGTAAGGGGTAAGTCAATTATATTGACCCCAGCTGGAATTAATTTTTTTGACCCCAAAAGGATAAAAGGTAAAAATCGACCTAGGCAGAATTTGAACTCAGAATATAAAGGCAGTTGATATGCTGCTTTAATTACAAGAAGAAGAAGAAGAAGAAGAAGAATCCTTTATACTATAAGCATCAGACCTGGAATTGGGGAGAGGGGGATAATTGATTAAATCAACCTCAGCTCTTAACTGGTACTTATTTCATCAGCCCCTGAAGGATGAAAGTCAAAGCTGATTTTGGCAGAATTTGAACTCAGAACGTAGTGACAAACAAAATACAATTGAGCATTTCACCTGTCATGCTAGAAATTCTGCCTGCTCGCCACCTTGATAGTAATAATAATAATGATGATGATAATAATAATAATAATAATAATAATAATAATAATAATAATAATAGTAATAATAATAATAATGATGATGATATTTTTGTTTCTATGTAACTTTATTTGATTTTGTAAATGAATAATCTGATGTGTTATTTCAAGGGCCTAACAATGTATGCAATGAATTTCTTTGCTTTAAGTGTTGGGAAGACACTCAGCAAGAAGCGGAAATGAAACTGAAAGAAGAAGAACTAATAATAATAACAATGATAATAATTTTAATCATAATGTGTCTGGTGTACTCTTATTAGATAAGTAATCATGATGGGTATATTGGGCTTCATATATTTATACCTCAGTGTCACTTTGATGGCATGCACTGCACTCTCCCTCAATAACAATAATAATAATGATGATAATAATAATAATAATAATAATAATAATAATAATAATAATAATAATAATAATAGACAAATACATAACAAAAACACCAGGACTTACAAACACATATAACATACAGAAAATTGCACTACTAGGCACTGCACACATCCTACGCAGAACACTTTCCATACAATAACCATCAGAGCATCACAACAAATCACAGCACATACCCAAGGCACACAGAGCTGCACTCGGTAGTGAAGTGAAAGCACGCTATAAAAATAAAACTACCGAGTAATAATAATAATAATGATAATAATAATAATAATAATAATAATAATAATAATAATAATAATAATAATAATAATAATAATAATAATAATAATAATAATAATAATAATAATAATGTGAGGGAGCATCATAGCCATGTGCTCAGAGGGATTCTTTCGGGTTTGAATAATTCACCTCTGGAAACATGGGTATTTCGTTCAACATCCTTAAACAACCCTTAATCAGTGAACTTTTGAGCAGCATGGGCTACTCAGCCTGAAAGAAATTCTAACTGGACCCCACCTGCAAGGTCATGCGCTTTTTATCATGATGGGTATACTGGGCTTTGTATAATTTACCCCAGTGTCACTTTGATGGAATTAACTACTCCCTCACTCACTAATAATAATGATGATAATAATGATAATAATAATAATAATAATAATAATAATAATAATAATAATAATAATAATAATAATAATTATGATAATAACAATTATGATAGGGATAATGATAATGATGAAGATGATGAGGAAGCTGCTGATGATTACAGTTGGAAGAAGGCCTGCTAATATTATGTATATATGTATAGAATATTATGTATATATGTGAGTATGTTGTGTTTTCATATATGGATCAAACATAAGAAGCTATTAATAATTGTATCATGCATTCTATACTATTTTACTTTTCCCCTGAAGTGTTGTTTTCATTACAATTATCTGATATTGATACACATATAGCAATGTCACTAGTACAGGATCTTTAGCAGCAAAAGCAAAAATGAATGTTAAATATGTCAATTTTAAAAAATAAAAATTAATAAATGTATAAATGTCATCAACACCAACTATTGTAAATTTTAATTAATTTTTCATCCTATTTGCATTTGTAAATCAAAATCGGAAAAAGAAAGAAAGAAAAGGTTTGCTAAGGTGCCTGACATTAAACACATTTCAAATTTCCTCCTAAATATAAATAACAACAACATTAACAATAATAACGATAAAATATTGATAATAATACAACTAATAATAGCAACAGCAACAATAAAGATTTTCTTTTCTACTTTTTTCAGTAAACATGTTTTGTATGAACAAAATCTTTTAATCAGATTACAATAGTGTTTTCATAGTTTCATTTTGTGTGATTAAATAAACTTATTTTTTAAAAGCGATACATTTCTCTGGCTTTCATTAATTGTCTTTGAGAGAATTGTGATTTCAAAATAAATAAAGTAATTCTCTGGAGTTGGTGCACTGGTTGTTTAATTACGAAATCCATTTAGGTATTTTATTTTACAAGATTTTTTTATTTTCAAAATAAATAACAAAGCCCAAAATACAAAATCTTATTGTGAATATGATTTTCTTATTCCCATATAATTTACTTTCAATTTTCTAAAATTTAAAAATGAAAATCCTTTTCAAATATTATGATTTATTATATTCAATTTGAAATCTGTTTATTCTTTTCAATATTATTTTTCTTTCTTTCTCTATGTTTTATATGTTGTCAATCTGTTGCCAACAAACCGAGTGAAGATCTGACTCACTGTCACACTGTTTGCTGTCTTTCAAATTTTAATCAGTTTAAATTCCTGTTGCCAACAAACATAGCAAAAATCTGGCTTACTTCAGTTTGCATTCAGACCACTATGTCAAATGCAAAGCTTATTCACATTGTTTTAAATTAATCAAGCATTTTCTCATAACTTAGAGATATTGATGATGTGATTGTTTATTTTTAGAATGACATTGTAGGGTAGGTGTACGAGGCTGGACTTTACTAGTTTGAACATTAAACAGGTAGAATATTTGGGCCAAATATGACTGGTTTAAATGGTAAATGGTTAGATTTTTGTTGCCAGTATACATATTGTCACAGTTCACTAGCATTCAACTTTTAATCTTTTTAGAATTTTGTCACCAATATCGTGGCACTTCGTCGGTTACGACAGCAAGGGTTCCACTTGATCTGATCAACAGAACAGCAGCCTGCTCGTGAAATTAACGTGCAAGTGGCTGAGCACTCCACAGACAGGTGTACCCTTAACATGGTTCTCGGGGAGATTCAGCATGACACAGAGTGTGACAAGGCTGGTCCTTCGAAATACAGGTACAACAGAAACAGGAAGAAAGAGTGAGAGAAAGTTGTGGTGAAAGAGTACAGCTGAGTTCACGCCCCCCCCCCGCCCCCTGCTGGATCTTCGTGGAGCTTTAGGTGTTTTTGCTCAATAAACACTCACAACATCCGGTCTAAGAATCGAAACCATGATGCTACAACTGCAAGCCTGCTGCCCTAGCCACTGGGCCATTGCGCCTCCACTCTCACCAACATATATAGAGAAGATATGACTTACAGTTACACTGTTTGCCAGTTTGCAACTTTTAATCATTTTGGATTTCAGAGTTATATTCCTGACTGTTTCCAACGAGATTTTCCATTAAAGTAAGTAAATGTTCACTTTATCCACTTAAATGCTTTATCCACTGCTTCTCTGTCTGCTTACTTGTCTTTAAAGAAGCCAAATAGTATCAATGCTGCTTTAAAATGTGTTTTGTAAAGCCACCTATTCAGAAACTATAATAATCTGTAAGGATTAGCGGTTGATTAATTGCTGTCTATGCAGAGGCTGAGAAGATGAGAGATAAATTATAAGATGATTCAATGGCAAATGTAAAAAGTTGGGAAAACAAGATTCCTTCTATATTTTACACATGCAAGCCACAAAAAATGG